>NC_141620.1:50836491-50997241 GCF_047967505.1 Dipteris shenzhenensis
AACTGTAGCGGGAGCTGAGGTTGAAGGAGGAGGTGTACATGGCTCAGCCACTTGGGTTTGAGGCCCCCCATTCTAAGAACAAGGTATGTAAGTTGAAGAAGGCTCTGTACGGGATGAAACAGGCCCCAAGAGCATGGTACCAATGGATAGACAAATTCTTTCATAAATTAAACTTCAAAAGATGTTCCTTAGATGCTAACTTGTATGTGTACAAGAGAGGTGGAAAATCTGCTATTATTGTTCTATATGTGGATGATCTCCTTATTACAAGTGACTATGAAGACATGATCCAGCAGACTAGAAAGGAATTGACATAGAGTTTGAGATGACAATGATGCACTACTGTTTGGGGATCGAAATCTGGCAAGAGCCAAGCAAGATCTTCATCTCTCAGCAGAAATATGCAAGGGAGATCTTGAAGGCATTGGGTATGTCCTAGTGCAATACCTATGGAGGTAAATGCAAGGCTATCTATGGAGGATGCCTCACCACCAGCAGACATCGGGAGGTACAAGAAGTTGGTCGACAAATTCTTTCATAAATTAAACTTCAAAAGATGTTCCTTAGATGCTAACTTGTATGTGTACAAGAGAGGTGGAAAATCTGCTATTATTGTTCTATATGTGGATGATCTCCTTATTACAAGTGACTATGAAGACATGATCCAGCAGACTAGAAAGGAATTGACATAGAGTTTGAGATGACAATGATGCACTACTGTTTGGGGATCGAAATCTGGCAAGAGCCAAGCAAGATCTTCATCTCTCAGCAGAAATATGCAAGGGAGATCTTGAAGGCATTGGGTATGTCCTAGTGCAATACCTATGGAGGTAAATGCAAGGCTATCTATGGAGGATGCCTCACCACCAGCAGACATCGGGAGGTACAAGAAGTTGGTCGGCAGTCTCATCTACCAGATTGGACATCAGTTTTGCTATTGGCGTTTTGAGTAGGTTCTCCAATAAGCCCCTAGAGAATCATTGGAATGCAGGGATGCAAGTGCTCAAGTATGTGAAGGGCACTCTTGATTATGGCATCACTTATGGTATGGGCACTTCCTTGGTTGGTCATTGTGACTCAGATTGGGTTGGAGATGTTGATCTGTCAGCCGAAACCCGTAGCACACCTGCCTCCTCAAGGTCAATATCTGGCAGTAGAGTGGAATCATCTCCTCAAAATTCATCTAATAACCCTCTATAGGTTTCCAAACCCTTAAATTTAAAATTGCAATCCATTTTAAGACCTAGCAAATTACAATTAATCTAAGCAAAATTTAAGTGGAGCAAAGCCGATTACAATGGACAAAAAGACCACAATTCAACTTAAAGGTGCTTTTTGCAAAGGGATTTTCATACTTTGATCATCCTAAAGTTAATTAGTAGGAGAAGTTTTTTTATGTCCATTTTGCAAATGTTTCTATTTAGTTTTGTTTGTTTGAATGATATTTTTAAGGTTCTACAAGTTAGATTAATTTTATATTTGAATTATGGAGATGGATTGCTCCTTCCTATTTTTGTTTTGTTTACGAGTGGCCTAATCCATCTACGACGGGTTAGAGACCAGCTCCGCTGGGTCTCAATGTTCGATGTTAAAATACTTTTGATGTCAAGATCCCCTCTACCATAGACATAGATGTGTACGTGTGCACGCACACAAAGAATGGGAGACAAAAATATGTATATAAAATCCATGGTATTCATATATGAAAACGATAGGTACCTAATTATATTTTCTAAAACTCTTTTAGAAAACTCTTTTTGTCTCCTAAAAATCATCCTTTTGCCATGCAATACTCTTCTTTTCCTAGGACATGGAACACCCCTTTCCCCGACACATGGCAAGTTTAAAATAAGAAAAGATGTAAGATAGAAGGAAATTAAGAACATGCCCTAGAACTATTGAAATGGTTTTCAATCCACACAATCAAGTGTTATCCTTCAAACATCCTCATGTAAGGAATGATGATAAAGGGGCACCAAAGAGGGTTAGCCCATTTCCCACATTCCCCGTGGGCTAAGCACCTTGAAAGGTGAGCCAACAAAACCAAAGGGCAAACCAACGACAAATCGTAGTACACGAAACTACATAGGGTAGGACAGATTAAAGTCCTCCCATAGTGCCAAACATGTGTCGTCGGTGCATGCAAGTTGCCACTACCAAAATGATCTCATTGAAAAGTACGCCGTGAATCAACCCTCCACGAAGATGTTGCTCTCAATGCCCACTATGTAGATCACGACCACCTGCACAACACCTAGTCCACTAAACAATCTAGCATGGGTCACCACTTCTTGAGGCATGCACAATCATGGAGATTGATAGACTCCTTGAGTGCTTATTAAAACATCAAAAAAATATCATCCTTAGAATTGAGAGAGAGAGAGAGAGAGAGAGAATGTGCTTGCTTTGATTATTGTTATTTAAATAGGTTAATTTTTCTCCTAGATGCACTTTTGTGTTGTGAGAGGAGGAGGATGGAAGAAAATAATATTTGGGATGATGGTTTTAATCAATTGAGCTTTAGGGAGAGACCATCAACCAAATGACAAATATGTGTTTTAAGATCGAAGTTGAGCGATTTGACTCGAGGTAAATCGGTCCACCACTAGGGTGAGAAATCTTTGCGAGCAATTTGATGGCATGCCCACTTGACAAACAAAATGCGAAGAGTTAAAATCTATATTAAAACAATAAAATATTTATATTATATTTTTTAATTTAATTGAAATATTACCTCCACACTCTGTGTTGCTAATCTACTCTCAAAATTCATCTAATAACCCTCTATAGGTTTCCAAACCCTTAAATTTAAAATTGCAATCCATTTTAAGACCTAGCAAATTACAATTAATCTAAGCAAAATTAGAGGCACCTCATCCTTTCATAGCCTCAACCCTTTGCCGACCTCCCTCGTCTTTGTAGCACCAATGAGAAATATCTGGTTTCCCACCAGTATACCTCTCCTCTGAAGTCATGCCATGTATTGCTACAGTGGGAATCCTATTCATATCTGGCATCTAGGAGTTTTTCCAGCTCGTCATAAACCATGGTGCCATACTTAGGATTTGTTGATAAGGTCCAATACCTTAGGGTGAGCACCTTCCCTTATAGGTATCGTGTGTACTACCACATCAGGTGAAATTCCTTTCATCTCTTTTGTATGACCATGCTAGGCAGCAGTCATGGTATTCCATTAGGAGTGCTTTGAGTTTGGTTTCATCTTCTTGTCGAAGCTGTTTCCCAATGAAAACTAGTTTTTCTTCCTCCCCTTCAAGGGCGAGGTTTATTTCCGTGTTTTTGCTGGTCCCTCATAGATTGGAGTTTCTCCAATGCTATCGGTTTCTTGAACTTTAGATTCTCTTAGTGGTCTTGGCATTGCTATTGGCACATTGCCACTTGTGTAATTCTTGAAGTATTCCAGCACTTCGCGAAGATCGAATGGTGTTGAACTGGCCTAACATGTGCCATGTGTACTGGATGGCATAGTTTCATTTACCAATTTGTTAGGATCTTTTTGACTTTCTTTTCTAGAAGGCTCTTGATTGAGCTTCATCCACACATGTGGGTTATATTTCCAAAACTTCTTACATTGGGAACTGTGGGGTAACTTTTCCACTCGTAAGGTGTTTCCAAGTAAGGGTTCATTTGCTGTGCATACTCCTTCCAGTCCCTCAGGGGACCATTCAAGAGGTGGTGGTTCTGATTTTCAGGGAGCTGCTTTGCAAGGTACAATTCGACGATCCTTGTTTGGACTCGTTCGAATTCATTGAAGTGTTCGGCCTTGGCTTTTCTATGATTTTCTCCTTCAGCTTTCTTGCGGGATCTTCTGCTGTTATGCAACTTTGGAGATTCAACTTTTGGGAGCTCGACTGCCATTAGGGCATGCAGAATGGCTAAGTCATTATCAAAGATTTGATCTTCAACTTCAGCATTCTCAGCCTCAGTTTCAAGGTCCCATGGAAAATCAGAGTCATCATTGGTATGGGTACCTTCTTCAGGTTTATTATCCCACTCGAGGTTAGCCATAAAGAATGGCATCTCTAGATCCGATTGGTTCTTCATGTGTGAGTGGAGGATCTACCTGTAGCACCTTAGCATCTATCTGTGAGAAGATGCGGTCTAATGAATTGCAGTTGTCGATGGTTGCCAATGTTTGTATCCAGTCATTGACATTGCTTTGTGAATCGCTCGTTATGGCATGCTATTGCAGGGGAGCTGATTTGCTTGAGAATGTCATTGAAGATGTGTCATACAATGCTCTAGGCACAATTGGTTTTATAGCTCCTGTCCCACATTCACCCTGACTGCGGTGTCACAATTTTGGATTGTCAATCTATCAGTGATGCTTCCCGTAACCCAGGACGTCCCAATAAGATTTGATAGGATGTTTTGGGGAGATCCAATTGTGAATTGAAGGGAAAAGTGGACTCTTGTGACCTTTGTGGACACGCCATTTACTATTTCCAAGGGTTTAGCCCATGAATCATCGGCAAGGCATATGTTAAAATTAGCCTTTTGCATTGGTGGGAGACCCCATTCTTTGTAGAGCTCCTTTGATAGGACATTTACACCTGCTCCACCATCCATTATGGCTTGGACTTCATTATATGCCTTGTGGATCAAGGGCACAGCGATGTTGCATATGTCATCTCTCTCACCCATATGCATGGGGATATCTTTGATGTCGTTCATAGGGGGAGAGGATTTGCGAGTTCAATCCATCTTTTGAAACTCTCCTAGAGATTGGGACAATTTTGTAGGAGGATTCTGATGGGAATTGACACAGGGCAACTTAGGATGCTAGAGAGTGCAGCTCCTTCAAGTTGACGTGGTAGTAGTATCGATACTTTGTGGGGCCAAGTCATGGATTGGGTCTTGAGCTTGTTTCTCAACCTCAAATTGAGGTTGTTTCTCAACCTCAAATTGAGCTTGTTCCTTTTGTACCCATTGTTGAAGTGCCTAAAAATGAGCCTTCTCCACCTCTACATTTGGGTATGGAGCTTCTTTTATTTGAGGCTCGGGAGTTGATGTGGATGAGCTCAACTACTCATTGCTTGGCAGAGGTGGAGGCGCTTGTGCTTTCTTTTTAAGAAGTGGCTTTGGTTGGATTGGAATGTTAGGGTCCTTGGTGGCCTCTTTCTGTTGTCGTGTAATTACGTTCACAGGTTGTGATATTACAATTGTCGGACCTAGACTTTGATGGTCCACCCCAATGATGCCAATTGGGACATCAAGCTTAACCTCTCTTTGTTTTGGGACCTTATTTTTTATGGGACAATCCATACAAGCATGTCCTATGCCACAATCTCTGCAGAGTGGTTGGAAAGTAGCGAGGCTACTACGACGAGGGCACTCTGCGATCCGATGATTTTCTCCACAATCGTAGCACTTGATTGGTGCTCGATATGTGTTGGGATGTACTTGATTTGCATAAACTGGTATTAGACCCTCTGTACCTTCTACATGGTACACTGGGTACTTTGCTTCATACTCAAATGACGAGTCTACTTCCTCGACTTGTAATTGATGTATTGGAACTGCCTAAGGAGCTGGATTTGGTTCTCTTGGATATGGTCGTGGATTCGGATTCCTGAGTAATTGTGAGACTTGTGTCCAAATGGGAATATGATTTAGCCTCAGAGTTGGGGTTGCTTGTGCAAGTGCCGATTTCCTATACACTGGCATGGGTGCCACTTGCTATTGTTGAGGTTGAGGCGAGTTGTTGCACATGTTGAAGATGCAACTGTTTTCATCATGGCTGCCGACAATGTAGATATGGCACCACAACCTTGGCAGTGGATTTGCTTATGCAGTGATCCTAGCTCTTAGGACCGGGCACTCATTTGCTGTATGATTGGCCATGCAGTGTGGACACCAGACATTTTCTCGCCATGGATATGTCTGAGTTGACGGTCGAGACAAGTGAAGGTTTTGTTCCATGGCCTGCATCATGTCTTCTTTCAAATTCATGGTCATGGCCTCTAGGCGAGATCTTCATTTGTGATATTTCAGCACTGGACTTGGATTAGCCTTTTTTCGAGCGCTTATCTCATGCACTAGATCTGCCATCATCACTGCTAGTGTCAGAGTTGGTCATGCCATCCTCAATGTCAATGGCTACCGCATGATCAGCACTGAATGTTTCATAGCTGCTAATCTTTTTCATATCCTTTCAGATTTTCTTCCTTAGTCCTGCAATGAACTAGGCCGTGAGGTACTTTGAATCGGGGCGTGGGTCACATTTGGCGATTAATCTTTTCATCTTACCTAGGTACGTGCGTACATCTTCTCGATGGCCTTGTTCGATCTTGCTTAGTTGGAGAGCAGGATCATCTTGTAGCCTCTCCGTTTGAAAGTGTCTTTTGAATTCTGTTTGAAGTAGGTCCCATGTGGCACTCTCTTCCACTAGAAGTTCTAGGTACCATTCAGACACTTCATCAGTTGAGGCCATGGGAAACCAAGCCACCTTGGTTTCATGGGATTTGCTCGGCATGCGGCATCAAAATGATGGAGGAATCGGGTTGGATCTCCCCTACCATCATATTTGGGAAGTTCCAATTTTCCCAAGGGGCGCCTACCTTGAGTGTTATTATTTCTTTGATTAAAAAAATTGTCAGCCTCTGCATTGAGGTTGATATCCCCATCATTGCCATGACAGCGTCCAGCCATGTTGTGGCATGGAGGAGTTAAAGGAATTGAATTTCAAGGGGGGATTCGGGGTAGAGGATTGGCGGGGGCGATGGTTGTAGCGGAGTTGTACATGGATTTGGTGAGCATTGGAGTCAGAGGCATTGGTTGGAGCGTAGCTACATGCAGATTTGGCGAGAGTTCCAAAGGGGTACTCTGTCGCAAGTGCAGGTGTTGATGTAGTTTTGTTTGGAGGGTTACAATGGTGTTAGTTTTGTAGGGACCGTCGTGTTAATAATGTGCCTAAGATTGTCCTATGTGTGTAGGGAAATCATCAATCGAAGGTCATGACGTAAAGATACGAGCGAATTTGTGCAGAACGAGGCCTTCATGGGGGCATGAATGAGTGAGTGCTATGGATGCCAAAACGGTGTGCAATGGGTTGGAAAAATACCTCGTAGCATAGTGTTTCCATGTGTGAAATTTTGGTTCAAACGGAGTCCAGTTTGGGTCCCAAACGGGCGCGATACGAAGTATTGAAGTAGGGGTAAAATTGGCCTTTTGGGGGGGGGGCCTTGGGGGTCTTGGTCTTAAGGTTGGTGTGAATGGACTTTAAGTCCAACTGAGGGATTTGAACCAAGTTAATTCCAGTTAGTCTAACTAGCCTATAACCTCCTCAGTTATTGTAACTAGGTAGTTAGTTTAACTAACTTAACTACTTTCACTAACTACAGTGAGTCACGAACTGAAGGTTAGTTAAGTTAACCTAGCTATTAGTAACCATCCTAGGTTAAACCTAACTCAGTTAAACTAACCTAACCTAAGTTAAACTAACCTAACCTAGGTCAAACCTAACTAGGGTTAGATTTAGAATTAGGTTAGGGTGTTCTTTTCAATAATTAATTTAAATTTATTTTTCTTTTTTTCTTTTTTTTTTGAGGGGGGGAGGGGTTTCGATCCGTGGCGAGGGGTTTCTGAGAGGGGGGGGGGTTTCGAACAGAGGAGGGGAGGGTGGAGTGGAGAGGAGGGGACGGGAGGGGGGCTGAGGGGGAAGGAGGTGAAGGGGAGGTTGGCGAAGCAGAGGGGAGAAGGCGTGGGAGGGGAGGGGGAAGGCGAACCAGCGAGCGTGGTAGAGGAGGGCGGAGGAGGCGAGGCGCACAGGGGAGGCAGGGCACGGGGCGCACGTCGCCACGGGCTACGCCAACCTGGGCGAGTCGTGCCCTTAGTAGCAAGGGCTTAAGCCCTTGCTTATTAGGTTAATGGTTAGGTGCTTGGAGCAGCCGGTGAGGGGGGGTAGAGAGAGAGAGAGAGAGAGAGAGAGAGAGAGAGAGAGAGAGGGGTAGAGAGAGAGAGAAGAGAGAGGAGGTAGAGAGAGAGAAGAGGGAGGGGGAGGGAAAGAGAGAGAGAGAGAGAGGGAGACACAGAGAGAGAGAGAGAGAGAGAGAGAGAGAGAGAGAGAGAGAGAGAGAGAGAGAGAAGGGGGAGAAGAGAGTGGTGGTGGAGGAGAAGGGGGGGAGGGGGTGGTGGTGGGGGGGAAGATGGAGGAGGGGGGGTTGGAGGAGATGGAAGGGGGGGTGTTGGAGGGTGGAGGGGGTGGTGGAGATGGAGGGGGCGGGGTGGAGATGGAGGAGGGGGGTTGGGGGGGGTTAAGAAAGGGTGGTGGTGGAGGGAGAGGGGGGGGGGGAAAGGGGTGGTGGAGATGGAGGGGAGGGTGGTGGAGAGGGGGGTGGTGGAGATGGAGGGGGGGGGATGTGGAGATGGAGATGGAGGGGGGAGGGGGGGGGGAGGGAAGAAGGGGGGGGGAATGGAGGGGGGGGGGGGGGGGAAAGGGAGGGGGGAAAGTGGAGGGGATGGTGGTGGAGATGGAGGGGAGGGTGGTGGAAAGGGGGGTGGTGGAGATGGAGGGGGGGAGGTGGAGATGGAGGGAGGGCGAGGTGGAGATCGAGGAGGGGGGGAAGGGGGTGGTGGTGGAGGGGGAGCTAAAGGAGGGGGGGGGTGTTGGAGGGGGAGATAAAGGAGGGAGGGGGAAAAAAAGGGGGGGGGGGGGGGGGGAGTGGAGGGGATGATGGTGGAGGGGGGAATGTTGGAGGGGGAGGGGGAAAAAGAAAATAGTAGAAACTTGACAGATGGAAAACTTTGATGAAAATCCAAAGGGAGAAAAAGATGGTCACCTGAATGCTCTCCAAGTCTTTCTCGATGTAATAGGATTGTGGAGGACCGATGGACGGTGGGTGGATGGCTAGGTTATCGCTGCGAGATGGGCTCAAAGTAACTTACCATGTGAGGATGGGAGTAGGGTGGTGATCGATGGAGAGGGAGGAGTGTCTTGCGTAGGGCTCGGAATGGGGGGAAGAGGATGGAGGCAAATGTCAAAGAAAAAGTATGAGAGGGATGGGTGCTCTTTTATGGGGAAGAAGGGGGAGCTATGGATTTAGTCAAACACATGTGCACCTTTGAATTTTTCCACTTTTGACTAGGGAGGTGGTTTTAATTTTTCTTTTGGGTTAGGCATTTAGAACCTTTAATCATTGATTGTCCATAACTTTTGGTGGTTGTGTCTCTCAACTCCCACCCTTAGAGCCTTGGACCTATTAGAAACACTAAAGCCAAGAATATCAAGATCCAAATCAAGAAAGAGCTAGAAAAGACATTCCAGCAACAATACAATGCGCCATTGGAAGAGGCAACACCAAGAAGGCAAAGGGAGGACAAAAAAGGACAACCAGCATGCTTGAAGAGCACTCTAAGCAGTAAACATTTGATAATCTATCTATTTTTGCATTGGTACATTTCTGCAATCAAACAGGGACAAGTGTGATTTTGCAAAATGCCTACACGAGCATGTGTAGAGGACATTTGGGGGAAACAAGCACTTGAAATTGCCATGACAACTTACATATTAGGGATAACTCCAAACACTACCTCTAGTCTCCTCACGAGCCTCCAAAAGATATGCCTTGCATTGATTGAAAAAATTGACAACTTGGAATCTACCAACATGGCCCTCCTCATGGAGAAGATGCATGCAGACAAAACACTAGCCGAGGTGAAAAAACGTGAAGGGAAAATAAAGGAACATGGTGGAGAGGGAGAGGGAGAGAGACATGGTAGGCTAGGGAGAGAGAAAATGCTGAAATGGGAACATAACGAAAGTGAAAGGAAATGGAAATGAGTAATAGACCAAAATGGAAAGACTCATATTGATAAAGCTTGGTTTAGATTCCTTGATGTGTGTCAATGTAACACACAAGTACAATCATATATAGGATAGGACACACACTAGAATACCAAAGTGTATTTGGATAACTCCCAATATGACATGAGGAGCTCCTAGACACCTAGTACTATAAAACTCACATAGAACTCACTAGAACACACCAAATTAACTCAATTTGACTCCATTTCCCAACACCCCAAGGAATGGTGAGGGACTACTAGAACGGAACCAAGAACTGAACATGACAATGATGGACTACTAATTTGTGCATACCATGTAACTTAGAGGCTAAATTGTGAGCATGTTCATAGGTTGATTCAAGCACTCTCATGGCTTGAGACTCAACATGACTCGACTCAGAGGCTCACGTCTTAGCATGGCTACATGACGAGCTTTGTGATGCTTTATCCCATGCTCTTTCAAGTATACGTCAAAAGCATGTGAAGTATACTCTCCCCCATTGTCAGAATTAAGTATTCCAATTCTAGAATTGGCCAATTCTTTGAACTCCTTAAACCAATTGAACACTTCAGATTTTCTTTTCATGAGAAAGAGCCAAGTGAACCTCAAATAATCATCAATGAATGTGACAAACTACCGATACCCTCTATGGGTTGTGACATTCATTGGTCCACAAACATCACTATGCACAATCTGCAAGACCTGTGCTCTTACTAAGCCTGGACCATCCTTTTCAAACGGTAGGTGATGCAACTTTCCAAGAGCCCAAGCTTCACACACCTCTTGAGCGGGCTATTGTAATTTTGGCAATCCTTCAATCATATTATGATTATGCAAATATGTCAAGCCTCTATGATGTGCATGACTAAACTTGGCATGCCATAAATCACCTGGGGTATAAGAAGAGACAGCCATAACATACTGATTATAGGGCTGAGCATCAAGCTCGTAAAGACCCATGCTAGCCTCATAAGAACCTATAGCCACAATCTCATACCCTTTCTTTGGATCCTTGATCCTGCATTGATCATCCTGGAATTCCACAAGCAACTGCTGATTATGAACCATGGATGAAACGGAAACAAGGTTTTTCCTCAAGTCAAGGACATACAAGACATCACGGATATACTTTTTCTTTCCTGAATCTAGAAGGATGGGAACCTCTCCCACTCTTGTGATGTCTTGAGTGGCATCATTGGCACAAGTAACCTTTCTGCCATGAACAGGTTTGATTTCTTCAAACCACTCTTGTGTGAGTCATGTGCTTCGATGCACCGCTATCTAGATACTAAGTATCCATGGTGGCAAATTGAATAATCCCTAGTTGAAGCAAGAGAAGCATCATGTCAAACTAAATCCCCCCTGGTACCAAAGTTGTCCTGAAATGCAATAAACACATAATCCTTTCCCTCTCATGTAAAGTTTGCATGAAATGCTTAAGCATTGGCATTTTTAGCTAGTGCCACATAATTACTACTTGTGCCTTGCCTCTTTTTCTCATTGTCAATCCTTTTCTGGTACTCTGCAATGTAATGACCAGGCTTCTTGCAATAATTGCATCTACCTTTCTTCACCTTTGCACCTTTATTTGCATTCCCTGCATTTGTGTTTGCATTCCCTCCTTCTTGGGGTGATAAGTATGGTTGGTCTATTTCTAAAATTTACCCTTTCCATGAGTGACAAGTGCTTGATCACTTTGACCAAAGGAACAGGCCGAGTTGGAAGTCCGTGTTTCTTCTTGTAAGCGCAAGCCAACTAACTCCTCAAAACTGAGTGGAGCAACCCTGAATATAATGGTCAAGGAAGTAAGAAACGTATCTTATGAGGGTGCCAAACTATTAAGAGTGATAGAGACCAATTTCTTGTCTTCTATATCCTCATCAATATAGCTACGAGCTCATCCCGAATGTCAATAATCTTTGTAATATGAGCTAAAATAGTCAGACCTTCCTACATAGACAAGTCATTAAGCTTATTGTGCAAGGCAATGCTTCTTGCTTCATTCTTCACATTCCGCATACTTTCTACTCTATCTCAAGCTGCCTTTGAAGTCGTGCAAGACTTATAGTGGACTTAATGTGTGTCTTCACAAACAATGCAATCAAAGACAAAGCTCTTTGATCAAACCCTTCTGATCTTCTATGTGGGAGCCACATGGGTAGTGGTAGTAGAACCCTGACTGGTAGTGGAAGATGCACTAGAGCTAGGTGCACCAGGTCTAGTCTCATCCCCATTCACAATGTCCCATAAGCTCTGTCCAACCAAGATATTCTTGAGTGTAAATGACCACAAAGCATAGTTGGGTCCATCCAGCTTATCTGCCTCATTCATGGTGCCAAAATTCTCATTGAGAGACATGATTGCAAGCTTAAGAATAATTGCAAGTGTACCTACAAAGGAAAAGACAGCAAATGGGGCAACTAAAAGACCACAGATAGCTATGCAATCACTGCAATGGCATTCACTGATAATGGCTACTCTAAAATAGCAATAAGTTTGCCCCAAAAATTCTACTCAAACCTCAATCTCTTTTGAGATACAAAATGAAATCAAGCACTATATTTCTGCCCCAAAAAGTTGTCCTCAACCACATCCAAACATTGGCTCAAATGCAATGGCTTCCGCCCCAAAATCAGCCTGTATCTCAGCCAAACAATGCTCACAATGCAATAGCCTTGCTCAATAGGCATCCAAAATTGCATCAACTTACAACAAGCTTACAAACAACACTTGGCTTCAAAATGCACAACACCTGAGCAATGATTTGCACTTAATGTGCAGCCCAAAACTATTCCAAATGCACTGACACCTATGCAATGTAATCTGCAAGGAACCTCTACAATGCTATCAACAAGAACCAACTGGGAGAGATTGAAAATGAGCTCAAACAAAGATCAAGAGCTGAAGCAGAAGAAATAGTTGAGTCAAGAATGCAAATGGAGATCTAGAGAGGCAAATGGTGAGTTGGAGAGGCAATGGGCAGCAATGTTGAGATGTACGGTTAGCAAGAGCTTGTCTCGGGCTACAAAGTCGAGGTGTATGATATTGCTAGTATCTTCTGATCTATTGCTTAAAATGAAATTATGAGAGCACGAATAGCTCCAAAAGGGGGGTAAAACCTCAGTACTACTACTCAAAACTCCTTCGGGTTGCCTAACCTAGCTACAGAACTTGCGGTATCCAAAATTGCCTTTTAAAAATGTGTGCGCGATGCAAAACGAAGTCGCCTAGCTGTGGTGACTAGCAAGAACTAACTTCTTCTCCACGACAGAAGTGCAATAGGAACACGCAGGAGAACGGGGAAGCAAGTGATAGGGTTGCAATGACTAGCTCTGATACCACATGTAGGAACAAGAATGGAGAAGGGTTGTAAACACAAGATAACAAGAAGTGAACACAAGTGAACTCCAACTAAAATGTTCCACCAAATGAATTACAAGTACTTGGTATATATAGTCTAAGTCCTAGAGCACACAAAAACTATAAAATAGACTAAGTCCTAGTCTTTCCTACACCCCCGTATCATTGTATATATCTCTGCATAAGGGATCAAAGTTAGGGGGGCTGCCATGCAATTTAGGTGGCAACAACCCGCTTATGGTTTTAATGTGGTAGACCAATGAAGTTAGTGTGGTTTCTAGTTTTGAGCATGGAGGCGGTGTGGCAATTCTATATATCAACTCACCTTGCATCATTGTTTCTTCTTCTTTGACTTGGTCATGAGAGTCATCTATCAGTTTGAGCTTTTCAGGTCACTTTGTTAGCATCCCGTCTGACTCTTCCTTGGCTAGATGTTTGAGTCTAGATGGTTCTTGGAACTTAAGTATAGTCTAGTCTTGAGTCTTTGATTCCATTGTAAAAGGCAACAAGCCTAGTTAGGATCAACTTCCTTCTCAATTAATCTTAGAATAAAGTGTGTCTAGTGAGTTGTACACCATTTTCATTATCTCTAGGATAGAGAGAGGGAGTGATTTCTTTTGAGAGATTAAATCTCTTATTGACAATCATGTCATGCATCACTACTTTGCAGTGGTGTAGCACCTCTGCTATGTGTGTGGCATTTAAGTCCCATAGAAGATTTATAGAACAATATAGGACAATATATTTATCTAGTTCTTTCTCTCAATCTAAAGAAAATAAGTCTCACAAACTAACAACTCTTTCAAGAGAGTAGAATAGAAAGGTAGACATCTATGTCTATCCCTCTCCCTAAAGAGATGAACTCTCACAAATCTCTCATAGTAACAAAAATAAGTCGAATGATTGCAAGTGAATGGAAAATCTTTTGACAATGGAATGAATGAATTTTCACTCAAAAACTCTCAAGGAATATCAATATCAATATATCTCACTTATGAGGATCACAATGTCTCAATGGAAGTTAAGGGAGCAATGATACCCTGAAGAGGAAGTGGAGAAGAGTCGAGATGAGGGCACATCCAGAGAGCACACCATAGTTGAAAAGAATGAATATATGCATACCCCTTTAGGGTTGGGTTAGGGTTAAGGTTAGGGTTTCAAACCTTTGTGCCTTTTAGCACTCTTGTGTTAGTGCTATGCACAATATGAACAGATAATGTTGGGATAAATCCACAATATAACTATCTTTAAACTATTTTGTATTCCCATGGAATTTTAGGGCTCTATGAAATATAGAAGGATTGGTTTCTATATCGTCGGTTCAAATAAAAGCTAGAAAGATGAAAAGGATATCAAGCTAACCTGATGGGTAGATACAATGCAACACCTGATGCATAACGATTTGCAACTTTGCCACCAAATAGTGCAAAAGAACTACATATTCTTTTGGGAAAATATAACTACGATGGTGTGACATTTGCATATTCTCTATGGCCTTTATTTTTCATTATTTCTAGTTAAGGTAAGAATTTGCAATTCACATGAAATAAAACTTTGGATGCTTTATGAAGATTAAGTTGGGAAAAGAGGGGTTAGGTGTGTATATGAGCCTTTGGTTGCCCTTGGATTTTCATAGAGGGGGGATTAAACCTTGTCATGCTCTAAAGGGAGATATGCTGACCCTCTCTCTAGGTGGGTAAAATACGAGCAAGCCATGACAAGAGAGAATTTAAAAATATGTGATATTAATAAATCTTAGAATAAGAACTTTTTTTTCACTCTTTTACCAATGGACATTACATTTGAAGTCGTATGATAGCACCTCAATTGCTAACAAGTTCCATTTTAAAGACCTAAGACTTCTCTTGAATATTTCACAAAGGTACTCTCCCTTGCATAGAGGTAAGCTCCCTTGCACCTAGACTCTACAAGGCCCTCACAAGGGCTTACAACTCAAAATAATGGATATCAAAAAAGATATAGCATTAAATATGCGTACTCTCTCCATTCCCATGCAATACTATTCATCGGATCCTAGCCCTACCTCTGGGTTGATTGGACACTCGTCTATCAATGCTCTATGTATGATGATGTGGATGGATGTGTAGAAGGACAATCAATGGATCGTAGTCAACCCAATGAAAGATGCATGCATAATCGACTTGGTGACTAAATGCAAGTAAGTATTTCTCTTTCACAAGTAACCTCACAATACCGTGGCTCTTCTCTTTGACTTGAGTCCTTCCCATGGTATTCCTCTATGTTATAATCTAGTGAGGAGCCAGATTGTTGTAGATCCTAACAAAAAACAAATACAAAAGCATGGAAAATAGACTGGTCACCAACTCTTAGAGGGCGAGATTTTCCATTGCATGTTTCTTCAGTCCCTCCAATGATGCATGGATTGCTCTTCTTGCAAGCGTGATTGATGGGAACAACCAAGCTATCTACAAGGAAACACACTAAATGGTTAAAAATCTACATAGAAGGGTAGGTGATTTGTGAGAAACTCCCTCAAGGAGCATTATCTTATCACAAAATATACTTTATTAAGATAAGTGATATAGTTACTACTTCCTTGTGAATGATTTCTTAACTTGGATTTTTAAGGAGTGTCAAAAGCATGGAGGCATTTCTTGATAAAGTAAAGCATGCCATGCACACCCTCTTACTATTTATCTATGCATGCAAGTTGGTGTGCCTACTTGTCATGGTCATGGCAATTGTCCACCTCATTAGAGTTCTATCTCGACACTTCAATGGTAGAAAGTTACATGGCAAAATGCAAGGGTATAGGAGATGTCCTACCATGGAGTATTGCAAGGATATAGAAGAAGCCCTACCATACCAAAATTACAATGAAAACGGATCACCTAGCTATAATATAGATGGATATTCTCCTAGACCATCCCTAAATTCACATATGCCCTATAACTTTGACCATCACCAACCATGGCCACTTCAAGAGGGATTGGTCCATTGGTTTGCATGCAAATCAAATGAGGGAGGGAGAATTAGTGCTCTAACAAATCCCGGTGGTAAGTTTTCAAATAGCCTTGGTAGAGCCTAAGGTAATATTTGCAATGTTTTGGTGATGTCTTTTCTAGTATCTCATAGTCTTCTCATTCTCACTCATTTCTAATAAAGATGTATATATATAATTCGTATGCGTAGTTAGAGAAATGCATCATTCTTTGCAATATGCATATTTCTAATTTGTATGTATAATTAGAAAAGAGGAAGAGAGGTTCTCCTCATGATAACATTTGCATCTCCATTCAATATAGTCATGCAAATTGATTGCAAACTCCCATTGACTTATGTTTTTCACCCCTTTTTTTTTCCCCTCCTTCATGATGCTTTAGAGAGGCTCTAGCTGTACCTTGATTAGAACTCTTATGAGCATTACGCAGCGAGGATATTGCATCCACTTGTGGTTGTGGAGCTTCATTTTGATTTGCCTTAGCAAAAATACCTTCAATCATAAACTCATCAACCCCATTGTGCATAGTAGAACAAGTGTTTTTCAGCTACATATGTAACTTGCCTCCTACTTGAAGCTTGTTCCAATTACTTCTAACTACCGATGGTTCTCTTGGTCCTTACAGTACCTCTGTGTCCATTTCTTGTCTCTATACTTATAACTTTTCAAACAAAAAGCCAAGAAGCATAGACAAGTATTATGCCAATCTCTTCAAATGCTACTAGCATGCACCTTACACAAATATAAAGCTTGGCGCATGTTTCCCATAATCACCATCTCGTTCATTGTCTTGGAGTTGTGTAAACCCTTACCCTAATATGCTAGATATTGGAGCAGCCAACCTTCTAGGTGCACAAGATATGGACTACAATCTTGCCACTTGCAACTCTTGCAAGCCTTTTTCTAGCAAAAAGCTTACAAAAAATCTTATAACAGTACCGCTGATAATGCCATACTACCACCGACAAAAGGCATATACCAATTATATAAATACTATTATCAATGGTAATAGTTGGTCAGCCTACTAGTACACACAATTTTACCATCAATTATGCCCTTGTTACTGTCAATAATATGCAACTTAGGGACGGTATACATATACATTTTACTAGTTATTTTCTTGGGATATGACGTTATTTTCACCCTATTTGGACCGAAATAAAGATCATGAATGGCGCATTACGCAAGCATGAAAAACATTAATGAAATCCTTGGTCAAGTGAATCATCAAAAGCTTATTTCGAAAGCAAATCCCTCCAAACTTTATTGACCATAATTTTAATAATTAGATCTCATGGTTTAACTCTAGTATGAAAATTTATGTTGCTTCTTTAGCCCCATCAAACTTTGTTACAGCCCTAAAATATCATATTTTTGCTTAATTATGTAGCAAAAACATCATTATTAGCATCTCCCAATGTAGGTGAGCCTAAAATTATTATGTGATACATCCCTTCTCTCTCCATTTTGAAGATAGGCATTAAATGATGTAAGAGTCGCATCATCTACTTTGCATGACCAAGTGTGTATATTCAATGTCTCACACTATACCCTTGTTGCTAGCACTACCTTGAACACACGTAATAGAGATCCAACTTGAGATAAGATGCTTTGCAGATAGATCTTGTTAGGCTTTACTATAATTTTGCTTAGCACAGTCAAAATTGCAATTACAACAATGTCCCTAGAAGACATAATAACGGAAAGTCCTACCAATCTCGCCCTTTATATTCTCCACACTATTCTTGCTTTCTCCATCATCTATTATAGGTAAGATGATTTCCAATCAAAAGTGAAAAGTTTGAACATCATCCATGATCTCTGTATAGAACACTTGACATTTTGGGGTAATAAGAGACTCACTCCTATTTAACAAATCTGATATGAGAAGCGCAACGATATCTATCGTTTTACAAATCATGTCTCTTTTGTCACGAAAAGTAAGTCGAGTTTCACACCCTTCCAGATGGAGAATGAGTGTAGAAGCGTGTTTCTCAGTTGGCAGAATTATCCTCGCCTGCAACTTTGGGCCCAAAGAGAAAAATTGGCAAAATTCGTTTGAGCAAATTGTACGGTTGTACAGTCGTTGAGCAACTCATCCAATTGTAACCCATGTTGAGCATTTGGCAAACACAAACTTGGACTGCCAATGTCACTTTGCATAAGCATGTTTCTCAATTGGCAAATTCTATTCACTTGGAGCTTTGGGCACAGACAAAAAATTTGGTAAAATTCATCCGAGAGGATACTATTGAATGTCTGAGACTAATTGTAGGATTGTACAATCACTGAGCCACTCCTCCAACTGCATCTCGTGTCAAGCGTTTCTCAGGCTGCTCCATCCGAACGTATGAAAGCAATAAATGCCCGGATAAGAATACTAAGTACGCTCATCCAAATGCGTCCAAAACAAGCCTAAGCAAGCAAGGCACAAGCTTAACTAAAAAGGGCACATACTTGACGCCTTGACACTAGACTTTGTTATTAGCACTACTTTGCACATGAGACATTGAGGTTTGGACCAAAGATGTTCTGTAGAGAAGGCTTCTTACAAGGTTGAAGCCTCTAGCATAATTTTGTGTAACGTTTTTAGAATTACAAATGAAAATATGTCCCAAGAAGTAACACAAACTTGGACTCCCAATGTCATGCTGTAGGAGCATATATCTCAATTGGCAAAAAAAATTCACCTGTAGCTTTTGGCCCAGACAGAAAAATTGGCAAAATTCATCCAAGGGGATGATGCTGTAGGCTAGGCGAACGTCTGAGACGGAATGTAGGGTTGTATGATCGTTGGGCAACTCTTCCGACTACATCCCATGTTGAGCATTTTGCAAGCAGCTCCACCCGAACGAGTGTGAAAGCAACAGACGCCTGGACGAGAATACTGAATGCACCCATCTGAATGTGTCTGAAACGAGCCTACGCAAGCAAGGCACAAGCTTAACTAAAAAGGGCACATACTTGATGCCTTGACACTAAACTTTTGTTATTAGCACTAATTTGCACATGAAAAAAAGGGGTTTGGACTTGAACTAAGATGCTCTGCAAAGAAGGCTTTTTACAAGGTTGAAGCATCTAGCATAATTTTGCTTAACATTTTTAGATTTCCAAATGCAAATATTTCCCAAAAAGGTAGCACAAACTTGGACTGCCAATGTCACTCTGGGCATTTTGTGTCCTCCATAAGCTATCAACATATAAGACGGCTTTCAACCACGCATGAAACTTGGACTGCCAATGTCACTCTGGGCATTTTGTGTCCTCCATAAGCTATCAACATATAAGACGGCTTTCAACACGCATGAAACAATGTACATCACCAGAAGGCAGTGGTTACTGTATAGAGCACTTCAGACACCTTGCCTCGAGAAAAGTAAACTCACAGTGCTCCAACATTTAACAGAGATGATGAGAAGAGCAACAATGTCTGTCCTGAATAGAAAAAATGCTTTTGTCAAAAAAGAGTTAAGGATCTCAAAAAAGTGAACTACAATGACCTGGAGGGCTAGAATGATGTGCTTCTCAAGAAAAAACTAACTGCCTTTCAGGACTACAAAGCATCTTAAGTGTTCCATTCAGCAGGCAGTTTTGCAATAATAGCCCACGCCAAACCTCTCTAAATTAAAAAATGATTTGATGCTTTTATGAGATTAAGAGGCCTCTTTGCCCTTAATCTTTGAGGTCAGAATCTTTGATAGCAGGTAACAATCAGGAGGTTCAATATCACTATAGTAGTTTTCTATTTTTTCAGTAATTTCAAATCCAAACTTCCGATAAAAATCAATGGCTTCCTCATTGTTTGTCTGCACATGTAGATAGATCTCAACAATGGTGTAATCATGTCGGCATAGATCCAATGTGTTCCTCAACAGCTTTGATCCTGCATGTATCATAGAAATTCTGTAAATAAACACACGACAAAACTGGGCCATCTGCTCACTGTGTACCCATGTACTAAATCAGATCCTCGATACAACAGATAGGCAAGAAACATTCAAGCCTTAAATTTACTCATTCTTAATTAAAATTACATATATATATATATATATATATATGGCCTGCATGTATCATAGAAATTCTGTAAATAACACACAACAAAAGTGGGCCATCTTCACGCTGTGTACACATGTACTGAATCAGATCTGCAGTACAGATCTGCAGTGCAACAAATAGCCAAGAAACATTCAAGCCTTTAATTTAATCATTCTTAATTGATGTGTGTGCGTGCGTGCGTGCGTGTGTGTGTGTGTGTGTGTGTGTGTGTGTGTACACATGAACTGAATCAGATCTGCAGCACAACAAATAGCGAAGAAACATTCAAGCCTTGATTGTCATATGCATGTATGGGGTGACTATTTAATGTTGCATTATACAGACATTGTGTACGGACTTCAAGACCTAGTAATTTTGGACGGACTTAATCTGAAACTACTCAAAAAATTAGAACCGTGAAGGACAACCCCCATCTTAAGATTTAAACACAGATTATTTACAAAAGGAATTAGTAGATGATACATCTGTCCACAATTGTATCTTGTTGTATTTGGAAAGCAGCAAAAGAGGCTCAATTTTGTATTCCAAGATGAAGGGTGTCTAAATGAGGGCAGCAAGCAAATGTCTGGATTACACAGGAAGGACAGCGAGAAACCAGCGCTCTGGTCAGAGGGCAGCCAACCAGGTCGGTTGGGACAGACTTGGGGTTGGCCAGGTGGAGCCCTGCTGGTCAGCCAGTAGGGCCTTCTGGTCGATCAACTTTGGGGGATCCCAGACCCTATAAAAGGGAGCCTTTGGAGGCTCACAATTTATCCATTGTAGCAGCATCGGAAAGCAGATTGGAGCAGTAGACAGCCAGCCTGAACGACTTGTCAAGGACCAGAGAAGCTGGCAAATATCTGCAAACAAAGAGCTCACAGAAGGCTTCATCCCTAGAATCACATTCAGGGCAGCAAGGAGGCATCACAAGGGGAGCTCAGGCTCACCATTGGCTGCAGCAAGGAGGCCAAGCACTGCCTTACCAGCGGCTGTCCAGGAAGATCAGCCTAAAGGTGTGTTTGTAGGGCATGGCAACGAGGCCCCACCTACATTCACGGGAGCACGCAGGCCAAGTGTTTTGAGAGTGCCATGGAGGTAGGAGAACAACTCTTGCTTGTGCACAGGGGTCCACATATAGGTAGCACTCTGTTACTAGAGGGTGAGACACTGGGCATACATTTTGTATTGTATCCGATTGTGGATGGAAATATAAGTTTTATGGTTCTACATCTCTCCTATGCATTACTCATTTACTCACTATACTTGTATACCAAGTACACATAAGGAAAGGAGTTTTGAATTCCATATTAACACTTTTGCGTGAATTCCTGGGCGCTCTAAAAGTCTTTTCGCTGCACGTACCCTCTGGGTTCTAACATGGCATCAGAGCTCTAACGGAAGCTCACAAGAAGTGGAGCTTGAAGGAGGCAAGAGAGGATCAGGTTTAGACAGGTGTATGACTTCCTAACTCTTATCTCTTCTCAGTTCATTGTCATGCCCACGAGAAATGATATCCCTAATTTTAGGGAAATCGGCAAGTTGGATTGGACCAATTACCATTGTGAAAGATGAAAGTCTGTAGCCGTTTGGTACTGAGAGAGACATGGGAGATTGTGATGGGCAGGGCAGCGAGTTAATGCCTCGATCCACCGTGACTCCAGCCACATCGATTGCACTAGCAGTGACTATACTGGCAGATGTTGTTTTAGTGAGAGCATGGCAGACTTGTGACGCAGAGGCCTTGGCCATTATTGTTGGCACCACGGTAGATGCGGTACTTCCTCGGATTCAGACCGTGGACACTTCCTTCGAGGCATGGACCGCATTGAGGGACATGTACGAGCTGAACAATGAAGCAAGAATTCATGACCTCAAGACAGAGCTCTATGGCATGAGCATGAATGAGGGGGATTCAATACAGAACACATCACCAAGATGAAGGTAGTGAGGGACCAGGTGCTAGCAGTTGGTCAAAGGACAGATTCGACCAAGATAGCTAGGCTATTGCTTGGCATGCTTCTGAGAGGTCGTGACCGGGTAGAGGGCAGCGCCAGTTGTATTGAGGAGCTGGTACCATTGCTTTTGCAGCAAGAGGCTCAGGAGAGAAATATGACAGCAGATCCGGTCGTAGTGAGGATAAAGCCCTAATAGCTCAAGACGGGAGCAGAGGCAAGGAAAAGGGTATAATGTAGTGGGAATGCTCCGAAGTCGGCCAGAACTATCTTATGTGGGACTGACAACTTATTGCGGATCATCCGTGGCAGCAAGGGAACCTGAAGCCCCTCCACTTGAGCCCATCTATCTTTGATAGATAGGGCCCCCGGCAAGAACTGTCGTATATATCCGCAGGGCGGACCAAGGAGACAAAGGTAAGAGATTTGGTCTGGGGACAAATGAGAGTGAAAGCACTACCACTCCAATCCAGCAAGTGCCAACGTATCCCCTGCTCAATCAAACCTGCATCACTAGCCGATCGTGAAAATCGGGCTAGAAAAAGAACACGAAGGTATGTATAGGATGTGACAACCTCCACGAGTAATCCGTCTAGCCTGAACTGCACTTTGTGCATAGCTGCTTGTTGGGATGTGTTAAAGATCATAACCTTGGTTTTCTAGAGAGAGACACAAACACAAACGCGCGTGCGCGCGCACACACACACACACACAGAATCTGAGTATGATCATTGATGTCAAGACACTAGATGTGGTTCCATGTTGACAATAAAATCTTTCAAATGCAAGATTGAATCCTCACATGTGTATTAGACTTTAACATCTCAAATTATATGCATTGTGATATTCTATACTTTGCATAGATTAATTATGCATGTTTCCAGGCAAAACTTCTCTAAGATTTTTGAAATGTTTTCATGGAAATCCTGAAACCCATTTCTAAAAATGTTTCCAATGACTAAGCTTTGCCCCTATGTTGTCAATGAGCGTGACAATGCCCCCATTAATTGAGCCTCCCTTACAATACCAATATAACATAATATGTAGCAGCACGACCTACAAACCCAAAGGCTCATCTCTAGTACTCCACCTAGCTTAGGATTTCCTGTTTGCTTCCTTTCTCGACATATGTACTTGGTCTCCCATTGTAAGCCTCTCTTTGGAAGCACCCTCTATCTAGCATCGTTCCCCTAGCCTAGTCGTTGCCACTTGGGACGCGTTCAGTGCCATGTATCCACCCGGGGACTTTAGTTTCTCTCTTTAGGGCTGACCATCACCAACCTTAATTAATCCCTAGGCTTAGGTATCGCTTAACATTTTAATTGTAAGCCACTATTTTTACTAGTATCATCTCCTTCATGTCCCATATTCCAAACACCAACATATCCTTATGGCCTCCATCTTGACATTTTCCATCCTTAAGATTCTAACATTACAACTAACATATAGGATGGAACTAAAAAACATGTAGGGCCTAGAGCTATATAAGAGGCTTCGATCTCATCATTTGGAAATCAATCATTTTAAGTCCTAGATTGTTCAAGCCAGTGGACATGGCTACTTTTTAAAAAATCACCATTATGGAGATAACTGATGGAATCAAGTGTTTGAAAAACAGCACATGCGTGTTTATGTATGCATTCTTGTGTACACGTGAGAGTGTGTGTTTGTTTCCATAATAATGAAATGAAGGATTGCTCTTAAATAATAGAAACATACCAATACCCAATCTTCTATATGGAGCCAAAACACCCAACGTCATGATGTACAACCGCACATTCATTGCATCCTTTCTTTCAATGCGGCAAGCAATAGAGCCAACACAAATGTCACCATAGTATGCTGCATGAACCATGGATAAGATTAGCTATTTTTTCCAAAACCAAAGGTTTGTACATAATATGATTTGAAAATAAACCTAGAAAATATGCTATAGCACTCAATTACGATTTAAAGTAAAACAGATATGTGTGCATGCATTTGAGGGATAGAAGGGGAGAGCTCATAAGAATCAAAAACATCTATGGACCTCTTGCAAATACATGTGAGAGCTGTTAGAAACATCGTGGACAGAGGGACAGATGAGGCTAGGGTGTGAGGAAATGATACATAAATGAAAACATAATGAAATATACATTTGTAAGACTAGAATGAGTCCAATCATACAAATTTAGATTTTTTGTTGTTCTAAAGATAAAAAATCTACACAAAAAATAAAACAGAAAATGAAAGAGAAGAAAAAAGAGGTAAACAAAAACTTTTATGAAAAACAAAAGGAAGACATACTTAGCAAGCAAAGCAACACTTATGTCGTCATCAGTGCCCAAGCATAAGCAGCTATACTGAGTTTGTAAAGACCCGCGGAGTCTCCTGGGCAAAACCCAGTACTTACTAAAATACATCAAATAAACAAAAGAGAAAGAAAACAACAAATAAAGAAGAAAGGAAGCAGGTGACTAAGCAAAAATAAACAAGCAAGTCAAGAAACAAAATCTTTCAAAAAATCGCTCTCTCTCTCTCTCTCCCATAGGCCCGCAAGGCCTCCCGCGGACGTTAATATTTCTTTCTTTCTTTCTCACTCTCACTCTCACTCTTATTTAAAACATAAAAAGCTAAATGGCCCTTTACACTTACGTATCGTTTCCTACAAAGAGGCAAAAATACATTTCTAACTTAGAAAGCACAAGCATACTCAAGCAAACTCTCTTTTGAAACTAAAAGAAAAACGGGCTATTCAGCTCCCCGCTTTTTGTTTTCAGCTTATGTTCAATCATTCTAAACATACCTAAGGTTGATACACCATGGATAAAAGACTTCATATCTAAGATTGTGCGTACTTTTTTCATTATTTTCCTTGGATTATACCCCTTGTGTAATAGTAAAGTGATCAAATTACTACATTAAGTGATAAAAGACTCCTTAGTTGTACAAAGGCGGGAAAATCTATGGAATTGGGAACAAATGACTCCATATTTTGCCAAATCAAAAATGTTTGAGTCAATGTGAGGCATTTTTATAATGTGTAAACCACTATATTCAGGTTGTTCACGTTTATCGTATATATCAACCTCCTCTAACCCTATGGTAGATTAAGAAAGTCTAAGATCTAAGAAAACACAAGAATCCCCTCTTGAAGTGCAGTTCAGTTCACAAGAGTCACGAGGATAGATTCCTTTTCCAAAAGCACTAACGTCTTTGTACATAAAGTCTTGACAGTTAGGAACATCTATTACAAATAAATCATCTATAAAACGCCTAACTTGGCTAAGCTTATGTAAAATGATCAGGCAAGTATTGATAGAAATAAGACATTGCATAAACTCAAATTCATAAGTGAAAAGATAAAAGTTTGCTAGAAAGACAGCACAATTAGTGTCCATGGGGATTCCTATAATTTGTTGAAACAAAGAATCACCTATTGTGATGTAAAGATTATCTTTAAAAAAATCTATCCAAGAGCAAACATCTTCCGCACTTACTACCTTTGTGTATCTTATGTCATGATCTTTATTTTTTAGCCACAAAAAATCAAAGCATAAGGCGGCTGTTTTCTGAACTTTTAGCACTTTGCATCTATCTTTGTCAAATCTCAGCTTGAAAACTTCAGCCACTAGCTTTTTTATTCTAAACTTCAGGTCTTCCAGCTTGATCTTTGTGTAAAGCGTGGTAAAATCATAGGTTTGAAGGAGAATAGGAGACTCTTTTTCTTGAATGCTTCGAGAGGAATTAAAAATTTTTACAACAGGAATCACTCCTACAGAGTCATTTAAAATCCAAATTGAGTGTGAGGAGACACCTGCCTCTTTTAAGAAGTCCCTCCAAAGTTCATGGACACTAGGCAACATGGCTTTGAAGTAGTAGCTTAGCCATTTAGAGACATCTATCAAAGTAGTCAAAGCTGCAATAAATCTTGGCTTTTTTGTAGTTTTTTTAAACTTCCAAGCAGCACAAAGAAAATGTATACTTGGATTGTAGACAAACCTAGAAGACTTGCAAAAACTCTGATGTTTTGAGTTCAAATCCTTTTGAGAAACTAAGGCAAGGGCATAAGTTTTGGCAAACGAGTTCACTTCTCTCAAAAGACATTCTACGTAAAACTTTTTGCAGATAAAAACGAAGTTATTGGAACATTTGTCCATATAAGAAATGACAAAATTCCTATGGAATTTTCGAAAAAGAGTTTCATCTTCTTTAGAAAGATGGTTACTTTGCTTTGAACAATTAACCGAAGGGATTTCTTCTAGTTTCAAAGCAACTTTCTTCAAAATCTTCCCTTTCCATTCTGATAAGATATTTTGAACTCCTAAACATTCTTTTAATTGCAATGTGACTACATGTTCTGAATCAGCATCAATAAAGCTTTGGAATCTCTTACTTTTACAACAAGGTTCTCCAAGGATAGAAGATTTTGAATGCTCTGAAAGCCTTTTACCTGTCTCTCCATAGTTGAAAGCTTTTGTCCTAAAGTTTTTACATACTTCCAAGCTACTACTGGATGCTTCCAAGTTCTTCTCACAAAATGAGGGAGAGAATCCATTACTTCAAGAGACTTCAAAATTGAGTTTAAGCCTATCTTGTCAAATGAGGGAGAAGTAGAAATACAAATCAAGAGTTCCTTATTTAGATAGACTTCTTTGCTTTGAAAGGAAGCTTTTACTTTTAAGAAGCGATCTAGCGAAGTTTTAAGTTGTATATAATGGAGCTTATTTAGATTCAAATCCTCAAAATAGAAGTTTTCCAAGGTGTATTGAAGTTTAAAAAGACATAATGAAAGGCTATCTTATTCATAATCATGAGAAGTACAAGCCTTATATAGGCTACTCACACACTAGCACCTAGTGCATGTGGGATAAGTTCCATAATGACACGTGGCACTCACACATATGAACTAAAATTGGATCACCTAGTACTACACACTAACAGATTGCACCAACACACTCTTTGGCTATGATATCTCCAACACCCCCCTTCAGAGCAAAGAGTGTGAGACTTGTGTGACTGAAATTGAACCCCTAGGCTCCTTATATAGGCTCGAGCCTAGTGCTGCTAAAAATAGTAGAAATCCTAACTCGTCTGTTGCCAACTCAACTTGAGAATCGCTTGCCTAGCCCCTGGCCTCCCCAGGCTGCCTGAGCTAGTCATGTGTGCCTAAAGCACACGTCAGATACGGTCCATGCACATGACATACTCCCCTTCCTCTAAGAACTCACTCTTGAGTTCATAAGAAAGTCCGAAAACTCTCTTTGAAGGTTAGTCAATGTCTCCCATGTAGAATCCTCCCCGACACGATCCTTCCACTTAATGTTGTATTTAGTGATCATTCTAGTTCTAACTTGATGCTCACGAATAGTTTCAGGTTAGTGCAGTACAAAGGTCAAATCTTCATTCTCTATAAGTTCTTGAGGAGTTACTACCTGATCCTCAGCACCCAGTACTTCCTTCAGTCAACTAACATGAAAGACTTGGATCTTGGATCGTGTTGTTGACACGTATCTGCTTTCTAGAGTAGCCCAAGGCCTAGCAGTAGATCTAGGGCCAGGCGCCACCTGCTGATATGGGACTCTAGGCTGGTTGGGATCTATTAGCTAGTTGGGAGATGTGCCAGTGTGCCTGCAGTTCAACTTGTGGCTCGGATGGGACATCCGAGTCCTAGATGTCATGGTTGGGTGGGGAGCATGCCTGCGACTATCATCGTTGATCTATGGTTGCTTTCTTGTGTTTGTTTGCAAGTCTGGGTTCTCAGGAGCCTTGGGGTCGTGCCATCCGCCAACCCCCGCAGGGAGCAAAACATGCCTCTATCGAGCGTGAGCTTGTCACTCCCCCATATAAATCTCTTTTCCGCCAATGTGGGGTTCCCCACTCTCTCCTCAGAGATTTTGATGGGCTCTGGTCTTAGCCGCACTTTTGGGCTATAGGCTTGTTTTGGCCACACTTGGCTTTACAGAATATTTGTGCTACCCATAGGAGCCCTATGTTATTGAGCTGTGGTGACATTTTAGGTTCTGACGAGTTGGCTTTGTTGTGAGTAAATCATCGCTTGACAAACTAGATTGTTAGGGTTGGAAAGAACGAGAAGTTTTGAGATTTTCCACCTAAATCAAGGGCAAAAGGTGACATAAATTCACATTCACATAATTATGTCAATGGAACAAGATGAAAGTCGATGGAAATTGTGGATTTCTATCAATGGTTGATGCTGACCTTTTTGGACCAATAAATAGCAAGGTGCTTGTAGGGAAATAAAGTATGTGCATTACATAGCACAAAGCTCACTCTCTCTTTCACATAAAATGACAAACATATAACAAGCTTTCTCTCACATAATACAAAGACAGAGAGAGTTTCTTATCAACTTCAAAAAGATGAGCTTTATAGCAAGACTATCGACTATCGACTCATGGACTCAACAAACTATCACATGACACGGACCAACGACTCCCTGCTCATGTCTATTGAACTTGTTGCAGGTAATACATCAAAAACTCAGAGAATGATTCAACTAACGACCCTAGTCTTCAACTGGTCGACACAACTGAGCAGACGATCTGTATACTACGGTGACCAGCCGTGAAGGCCTGGCTAATCACCTCACGGTCGACTCTCATAGGCAGCTCACGACCTTCAGGTCAGCAAAGAGACCTCCATGGTCATGCTCAACCGTAGAAGTAGGAGCCAAAAAGAACGAAGGGTCACCGCACACCGCGCCATGCACCACCATGTAGACTCGGCTGCCAAGTGTCCTCCATGAGAGGCCTTGCCCAATAGAACCCTCGAGACTTGCATGAGCCAATCAAATTAGCCCTACTAGCAACGATCTTCCCATGAGGGCAAACCAAGCTAACTACCAACAGTACCTCATCGCTTTAGTTCAATTTTGCACATTTGAGGAGTATCTACTTGAATTGTAAGGATGACAAGAAGTGCAAAAGGGGGAGGAGCCATGAAGGCACTGGAGTCTAGAAGAGGCTTTTAAGAAACTCGGCCCTTCAGCACCAAGCTGAAAGAATGCTTGTTGCATACAGAGAATGGATACCCAAGAGCATACATGGGATGTGATATGAGAGAGAAAGAGAGCCTTGAAAAAAAAATAGAGGACCAAGCGGCAACAGCTATAACCTCCCTTCATAGCAGGATCTGAAGAAACATAGCCCACTAGTGTTGGATGCCAAGACACTAGAAATATTGAAAGATTATGTGGAAACTTTATAATGTTCCCAACCATCCAAAGCCTGACCTTGAGGATATCCCTTGTCCCACTGCCTCCACGCTCTTCACCAGAGCTTCGGAATGACAAAGCCAATGATCAAGAGAGCCACCAATGAGAACTCGTAACCCGTGGGTGGGGAGTAGTTGCTCCAATGCTAGCCAAGTGGCTCAACGAAGCTTTTTGCAAAGGCCTTCCAATCTACTAGACCACAAACATCATCATACCCATCCATAAGGTAGGCCCTTCGAGCACCCGCCCCATCTTAGTACTACTATTACGGCATCTCGACGCCATGCCACTTTGCATCACCCACGAGTACATCCTATGGAGAGGAGTCAAGGATGAAAGCTATAGATTTCTAGTTCTTGCTCTCCGTTTCTTTTATAGTATTGCTGAGTGTGCAAGACACCCATAGTTCTGCCCTTTGGTTGGTGTGTCTCGCGCTACATCCCTCCAACTGCCATTTCTGCTCAGCACTTCCTTGCTTGATCCGTCTTCATATTGTGTTTGACTATTTGTGTGTATGTGCCCATGTGTTTGACTATGTGTATGGCTGTTTTTTGGTTGTAGCATGTGTTTGGCTGGGTGCCTTGATTGGGGTAGGTTAGGTTAGGTCAATTTTGTTTACTTTTTTTTTTGTGTGTGTGTGTTTTTTTTTTTTTTTGGGGGGGGGGGGGGGGGGGGGGGTGAAGGAGTAAGGCATGTGTGCTTGATTTTTTGGCTCTACACTTAGGGATGGTGTTTGTTGTGTCTGATTTTTTTGGAAAAAATTAAAAGTGCAAACCATTTTGTTGTACTCGATTTGCCATTATGTATACATAGATGTGATTTGTTTTTAAAATAGGTCTATATATTTGATATGGGCTTTTAGTTTGTTTCATAAGCTTTCCAACTTGATCTTGTTGGAGATATCATAGCCAAAGAGTGTGTTGGTGTGATGTGTTAGTGTGTAGTACTAGGTGATCTAGTACAAGTTCATATGTGAGTGCCACGTGTCATTATGGGACTTACCCCATATGCACTAGGTGCTAGTGTGTGAGTGAGTAGCCTATATAAGGCTTGTACTTCTCACGATTATGAATAAGATAGCCTTTCATTATGTCTTCATTTATGTATCATTTCCTCACACCCTAGCCTTCTCTCTCCCTCTCTCCATCATGTTTCTAACATGGTATTAGAGCAGGTCAATCATGCCATAGTTGCCTTGCCACATCATCATCTCTCTAACCCTAACTCATTTCTAGTTGCCTCCTTTCAGCTCCTCATACCCGATTAGGGTTTTTGCACACCCACCTCATTTTGGCTTGTAGCTGCCTTGATGGCTTAATGCCTCAATTATTTAGTGCATGCAATGAACTTAACAAGCTGATTGTTTCACAAATGAAACCACAAGTTCATAAACTGAGAAGTAATAGAGACAACAAATGACTCAATAACTCTCACAAAGAAACACTTCAATACTTCATAAAACTGAGCTCATCCCTATGGGGCTTGTTGCTCTTTACAAGATCAAAACCTACACAAAGACTTAGCCACAAAGGCTTATTGAAGCGACTCAGTTCTGAGCGACAAACACTTTATACCTCAGTCACAACGACTCTCTACAACAGAGACTACAACACACACACACAGACAACCGTCAAGTAGATGAAGAGAAAGGTCAAGCTTGCCAGCAGTACGCGCCAACCAGAGAGCTCGGTGAGCTAACTCAACCTTGTGCCATCACCAAGAGTCAGCCGACTCTCATGGGAGAGCAAAGATCAAGCAAGCCGACCGAGGAAGAAGACCTTTATGACCTTCATGGAACCACGTAGAACCTTGCATGCAAGATTGCCACATGGCATGTTTATTTTAGCCCCTCCATCAACCTTAGAGTAGATTGACTCCTCACAAGGATGACCCGGTGGGCCTGCCAGCTGGTCGGCCAGTTCTTGGTCAGCCAGACCCCTGCTGGCTGACGTTTTGGCTGGCCTGCAAACTGGTATGTTTGCCCCAGAAATTGGGGATTGCTAGTTGCTTAACATCTAGTACTTCGGCTCTTAGATTCCTTGGGAACTTGCAAATATACCATTGTTCCAATAGAGAACTCCCTAGGTGAACAATGTCTATTAGCATAAAATATGTCCCTGTCTTGGGCATTTTTAATAGACTCCTTAGCAACCTGCAACATCTCGTGCATGTCTTGCAAGAATGTCTTAGCAGCATCATTCTTGATTCCCTTGAATCCAACCATTACCAATGACTTACGTTGAAATCCGTACATAAGCATAAAAGGACTTAAACTCTGTACTTGAATGGTTTTGCGCTATTAAAAGCAAATTCAACCATGGGTAAATATTCTACCCATGAAGACTGCCTCTTGGAAACATATGTGCGAAGCATATCCTCATTAGACTGGACATGTTCAGAGGAACTCAAACTAAGAGTGGTATCTAACTTGTCAAAGACAAGTGTCCAAAATTAACTCGTAGAATTAGAATCCCTATTACTGACAATGTCAACAAGTAACCCATACAAACAAAATGTCAACAAACTGTTGAGCCGATTGACTTTGCTGTAAGGGTTGATCTAGTAGGTAAAAATCTAGCCATCTTTGTTAGCCAATCCACTATAACCCATATGGAATCATGACCCTTACACGTTCATGGAAACCCGTGATAAAATCCATGGAAATAATTTCCCATTTATTACCAGGGATTTCCCAAGGCTGTAATAACCTCGCGCTTCGAAGGCGTTTAACCTTGTTCACTTGACAAGTGCAGCAACCTACTACAGATTCTCGCATCTTAGGCCAATAAAAAGTATGTTTCACAAGAGACAGAGTCCTATGTCCTCAAGGATGTCCCGCACTAGGTGCATCACGACACTCTTGGAGAATCTTGGATCAAAGATCCACCACATCCGATATACAAATTTTATCATTTCGTAACAACAAGCCATTACGAATCATCCACTAATCACTTGCCGCCTATACAATAGATGGCAGAATCCTTGAGTCTTGGTCAATCATTAAGCTCCCATCCTGGACCTTCTGCCAATAGTGACTGAAATGACTATCAGGCATGCAAAGCCCTCTCAAGGATTGGAATACGTCAGAGGATATCTCAATAAAGGACAAAGCATTTACAAACTTGATTTGACTTAAACATCAGCCACGCTATTCAAGGAACCTTTACAATAACGTATTTCAAAGTCAAAGTCTTGCATTAGCTCAGCCCATCTAGCCTAACTCTCCCTCAAGTCCGAACCATCACAGACATACTTAATTGACTGATGATCAATCAATATAACAAAGTTAGAGCCATAGAAGTAGTGTCTCCAAACCTTAAGAGCATACACTATAGCATAAAGTTCTTTTTCCCTCGTGGGCCAAAGTATTAAGTGTCATCCAACTTTTTATTCTCAAAAGCTACAGGTGGACCCTCATAATGCTGCCCCAATCACATAATCACTCGCATCGACCTTTAAAACATAAGGCCCGGATCATGCAGTGCAAGAACAGGTGCTTCCTTGACACAGAGTTTTAATGTGTCAAAAGCCTTGTTCAAATCTTCATTCCAATGAAGTCACATTTACTCATCTTGACATATAGCTTATATATATATATATACCTTTGTAAGACTAGAATATATCCAATCATACAAATTTAGATTTTTTGTAAATTTTGAAAAAAAAAAAGCGGAGAAGACGACAACACTACCAAAGACAAGAAATGAGAAACGAAAGGTGAAATAAACGAATGAATATGGTCCTCTAACGTCTTGCTATATATCAAGATGTCATCTAAGAACACAACAACGAACTTGCCCAAATAGTCTCGAAACAAGTCATTCATCATTTGCTAGAGGAGCATTGGTCAAACCAAAAGGTAATAGAGAAACTCATAATGGCCATACCTAGTGCGAAAAGCAGTTCTTTCTATGTGTTTCGCATAAATGTATATCTGGTGGTAACTAGATACGCATTAACAGAATTAGGACAATCCTGAGGTGGCTAATATGGTCCTCTAACATCTTGCTATATATCAAGATGTCATCTAAGAACACAACAACGAACTTGCCCAAATAGTCTCGAAACAAGGTGTTCATCATTTGCTAGAAAGTAGCACGAGCATTGGTCAAACCAAAAGGTAATACGAGAAACCCATAATGGCCATACCTAGTGCGAAAAGCAATTCTTTTTGTGTTTCACATAGATGCGTATCTAGGGGTAACTAGTACGCAAATCAATCTTTGTGAAATACTTCGCTCTTGCCAACCTTCCTATCAGATCATCTAAGCCGGGAAGAGGGTATTAATTCTTAATTGTCATTCACATGTTTGTAATCTACACACGTTCTCCAGGAACCTTCCTTTTTCTTTCTCAAAAGGACAAATGCACCCCTAGCCCATCTTCAGATAGCCCCGAAGTTGTCTAGCTAACTCGTCCTCCTCGAACTCGCTCATCCTATTGTTGGAAAGGTCACCTCCCCATCTATAAGCCCCCATATGAGGAGAGCATGGGGGAGGTAGACCAGGAGATATTGGGGCTGCCACATGGGCAGCACATGAGCTGCCCACATGAGCTGCCATGTGGGCAGCTGTCAAGGCAAAGGGAAGGCCATGGACCTGCAAAAGACGCAGCAGAGGAACAGGCTAGAGGCAGCTACGTGGGGAGCTGTCTGGCAGAGGATATCGGCAGGCTCGGGGCCTGCATCAGGCCTGACAGAAGGACGGAACAGCCTCTGGCTATGACGGCCTGCTTGGCACAATGAATGGGCAGGCATAAGGCCTGCAAATAGGCCTGCAATAGGCGCAGGAAGGGACAAAGGCAGCAGCCCAAAAGGGCCTGCCAAAGGCTTTATAGGGCTGGTTGGACCAGCCAACCAAGTCAGTTTTTGACAGCCCAGGTCGGCCAGTCTGGTCAGCCAGATTGAGCCAGGCTGGTCGGTTTTTGTCAGCAGCCCTTGGGGGCTCTAAAAGGAGGGCCTCCAAGCCCTCATTCTACATCTTTTGGAGCAGCTTTTCACAAGAAGATTGGAGCAGTGGAGCAGCTGTCTTGGGGCCAAGAGGACCTGTGTGCTCCAGACAAAGCTTGAAAGGGGCTGCCTACCTAGGCTGACACACAGGGCAGCAAAGTTGAGAAGATCATTCTAGACAGAAAGTCTACAGACGCTCGAGGTGGAGCACGCGGGCTCAAGTCTAGAGATAGCCGGCAAATAGGAGAAGGACCTTGTGGTAAGATCACAGGACCACACCATTCGTGGGACTCTAAATCTGTCTCTTTTGTATTGTGTCCATAGATTTGGACGGAAATATATTATTTTCGTGGTTTCTATATCTGGCTGGTTCATTGTCTATTGATGAGTCTGCACATCTATGTGATGCACATTAAGTTGAGAAGTTTGTGATTCCACACCCCACACCACACTGTGTGAGCTCCTGGGCTATTCTATCAATCTTCCACTGTGCATACCCTCTGTTGGTTCATTTCTAACATGGTATCAGAGCCCAAGTAAGAGGCTCACGGGTGTGGGAGCTTGAAGGAAGGGACCTTGCTGAAGGACGACCCTGATTCAGAAGCTCTTGGGAATCGACTTTCACAACTGGAGGACAGTGGCTTTGTGAGGAGGAGGGTGACTCAGGTTCAGTCAGGTGCGTAAGGAGTTCTAGTCTACGGAAGGTTGAGTTTGATTAACTTTGCTATGTGGTTCAGCAGTAGAGATTGAAGAGACATGGCAATAGGAGAATGCCAAGCTAACTAGGAACGGAATGGAAATATGGAAAGCATAATGGAAAGGCAAAATGGAAAGCAAATGAAAGAACAAGTGTTAGGCAATGATAACCAAAATACTCACATGATATAAAGCTTGATGTTGACTGATGTAAATGACTCAAGACAAGTACAACACTATATAGTGTGACACTAGACTCTAGAAAGCCATAGTGTATATGGGATAACTCCCAATATGACACGTGGCATGTCTAGGACTCACTAGACTATAAAACACCCCCTAGAGACCTAGTATACTGATTTTCGACTCACTTTGGCTTCATATTCCAACACCCCCCCATGAAGGCAAGGTGAGAGACTACTAGAATGGAACCAAGAACACAACATGACAATGATGGTCATCAAAACTGTGCATGCCGGTCTAAAACTAGACATGGTTCCCACACAATCTCAGAGGCAAGTGGGCATGGCTCAAAGGCTAGTGAGCATAACATAGAAAGCTCATCTAGCATGGCTCAGAGGCTCATCATGCATGGATGCATGACCAACTCAAAGGTCTAGGAGACCAATGCACCAACATCCTGGAACTCTCAAGCCAGGCCTGATAAACAAATAGACCTATCAAAGCCAATACATATGGCTCCCACAGTACATCCCCCCTTGGCTTCATAACAGGACATGTTAAGAAGCCACACACCAAAAAAAAAAGGAAAACCAATACATCTTTTTAGGAGGACTATCCAAGGCAGAGGACCTTTAGACTCAATGAAAACCAAACACTCAATACATATCATTTTAGGGGGACTACCCAAGGCAGAGGACCCCAAAATACATCAAGTTATAGGAATAATAAAAATAGATCTCTTAGGAGTAAGAGATGTCCTCCTAGTAGCTAATGCACATGTGTGCACATCCCTACGAGTCGATGACGATGTCAATGAAGCACTAGGAATGGATGCCCCAAAATATGTGTCGGTGAAGGCTCTGATACCAAATGAAGAGACATGGCAGTAGGAGAAAGCCAAGCTAACTAGGAACGGAATGGAAATATGGAAAGCATAATGGAAAGCAAATGAAAGAACAAGTGCTAGGCAATGATAACCAAAATACTCACATGATATAAAGCTTGATGTAGACTGATGTAAATGACTCAAGACAAGTACAACACTATATAGTGTGACACTAGACTCTAGAAAGCCATAGTGTATATGGGATAACTCCCAATATGACACGTGGCATGTCTAGGACTCACTAGACTATAAAACACCCCCTAGACACCTAGTATACTCATTTTTGACTCACTTTGGCTTCATATTCCAACAAAGATGTCGATCTCAGAAGCCTCTTCAGCCCCTGCTCTCCCTTTCTCCTCCCCCAGATTTCTTTCTTTCACCATCCCTAACTTTGGAGAGTCTGGGAAACTGGATGGGACAAATTACACAGTCTGGAATGTGAAGATATGGAGTCATTTAGTGGCTCACCTAGTACACTCATTTTTCAAAAATATCGATCCCAGAAGCCTCTTCAGCCCCTGCTCTCCCTTTCTCCTCCCCCAGATTTCTTTCTTTCATCATCCCTAACTTCGGAGAGTCTGGGAAACTGGATGGGACAAATTACCCGGTCTAGAATGTGAAGATATGGAGTCATTTAGTGGCTCGAAAGCTATGGAAATTGACAATGGGAGTGGAGGCGAAGCCGGAGGATATGGTGGACAAACAAGGGAAGATACTCATGCCAGTAGATAGAGAGGAGCTCGAAGCTTGGGGAGACAGAGATGCCCATGCCCTGGCATTGATCATAGGGACTACGACGGACTCTGTGCTTCCTCACATCCAGATGGCCGACGCATCAGTAGAGGCATGGACCATTATGAAGGATCTGTACGAGACAAACAACACATCCTCGATCTGAAGGATCTGTACGAGTAGAGACGTGGATCATTCTGAAGGATCTGTATAGATTCTGAAGGATCAATATAGATTCTGAAGGATCTGTATAGATTTTGAAGAATCTTCAGCATCAGCTCTACAACCTGGATATGGATGAGGGAGATTCGGTACATGACCACTTGACGAAGGTCAAGGTGGTGAGGGATCAACTGGCATCAATTGGTCAGAAGGTGGACTCGTGCCATTTGGCCTTGATGGTATATATTCCGAAGCTGCATCGCAAATACAATAGGTCCATGAGAAGAGGGAATAGCATCACCATGAATACATATATGAGTGCAATTGGCCAAAAAAGAAAGAGTATCATTCCACCCAATGTGAACATCATGGGTTTAAAACCACTCTATGCCTAACAACAAGTCTACAATTTTATTTTATTTTTTTAACAACAAGCCTACATGGTCTAGGTGCATCAGTGATTCGATGTAACCAGATCAAGCCTCGCATTAAGAGTGGTCATGAAATCGCTGAAAGCGTCCTTGGTAACCAGATCATCGTAGAGGCCCTGGTCCTCCCCGACTTCAAAATCCATGACATGCTCCCCCTCAAGAACCTTAGGATCAGTCACATCAGCCATGAAGATGTCATGGCAAAGGAAGAAGGGGCTGAGGGTAAATTCGAAATGAGAAACCAGGCTGGGAAAGAGAAGACAGCAGGGGAGATTGATGTGGCAAGCGAAGCAGCGAACTAGCGCTACAAGAGAGAAGAAGAAAGTGGCGAATCAGCAGGGCTGATAAAGGAGATGGGGGCGAATTGTTTCGGCTATGGAGCTAGCAGGGAGTCAGGCTGGCTGATGGAAATCTGTGAAGGAGAGGCTGATCACAAGAACATGCTGCGCCAAGATTGGATAAAATTATGAGGCTGGAGAAGGGTGGGCTGAAAGTTTTATGGGCTGTGGTAAATCCTTGCTTTTAGAAAGCAGAGCTTTCCAAAAGCTCAATTTTGAAGTGCTTTTGGTTTCAGGTTGCAAGGCACTCCAAAGCCAGGTTCTGGGCCTGGACAGCTTCCAACGCACATCTCCTCCTCCCCTTTCCTTCAGCGCCTACCCTAAATTCATCAGCCAGCAAATTCGCTGCCACGCCTGGCCTGTCCTAGGGATCAGCAACAGCCCCTACCCTAATCATGTGCACAATCCTCTGCAGGCTTAACTCTCCACCAACTCAAATCGGAAACCCTAATAACTGCTAGTCTATCTCTCCCTCCCTCTTCAGCGATTCATACATGCACCATCTTCACAAATTTTCTCCATCCCAATCCTGATGAATTTATAGCCCTAAATGACGAATTCACAAGCTCTTGCAAGGTTCAAATTATTTTGAATTTGAGTCATACCAATCCCTCTTGCAGGGTTCAAATTATTTTGAATTTGAGTCAAATCGGAAACCCTAATAACTGCTAGTCTATCTCTCCCTCCCTCTTCAGCGATTCATACATGCACCATCTTCACAAATTTTCTCCATCCCAATCCTGATGAATTTATAGCCCTAAATGACGAATTCACAAGCTCTTGCAGGGTTCAAATTATTTTGAATTTGAGTCATACCAGGAAGAAAATCTGTCCACACCTCCTCTCTACAAAGATTCGTACCTCAAGAGTTGGCTCTAATAACAACTGACACAACCCCATCGTTCCTGAGAACCCGGACCTGCAAACAAACACAAGAAAGCAACCATAGAACAATGATGATAGTCGCAGGCATGCTCACCACCCAACCATGACATCCAAGACTCAGATGCCCCCTCCGAGCCACAAGCTGAGCTGCAGGCACACTGCACACCAACTAGATCCCAACCACCCTGGCATCCCACACCACCAGGTGGCACCCTTAGGGACCTTGGATCTACTGCTGGGCCTTGGGCTACGGTAGAAAGCAGGTGCGTGTTCGCAACACGATCCAAGATCCACACTTGCAAGCAAGAGCCAAGCTTGCTCTGACTTGCATGACTGAAAATTGAACCCCTAGGCTCCTTATATGGGCTCAAGCCCAATGCTGCTAAAAATAGCAGAAATCCTAACTCGTCCATTGCCCTTGCAACTTAACTTGAGAATCGCTTGCCGAGCCCCTGGCCTTCCCAGGCTACCTGAGCTAGTCCTATGTGCCTAAAGCACACGTCAAATATGGTCCATGCACATGACAAGGGGAGAGGAGGGGGGGGAGGGAGAGAGAGAGAGAGAGAGAGAGAGAGAGAGAGAGAGAGATGTAGTACTATCTTTGGGAGGCCTCACGGGCCTATGAGACAAAAGTACAATCCAAGGGTAACTCGTACAAGCCACTGTGGACTGAAGCAAAGGGCTCACTAACACCCTTGTTGAGTGCTATGTTGCGAAAATATAAAAACTAGTACTCAAAGCTAGTACTCAAAATACATAGCCGCGTGTCAATGTGGCTCTCTAGTAAGGGACGTGGTCTCTAAGATCTCTGTATCCAGTGGGCCATATATCAAGAGTGACGCCTACGCTCGGATGGTCCCCTCTAAGTAGAGCTGGAATGGGCTAGACCTTCATCATGCATGTTGTGGTACCGTCCTCGGATCTCATAGTATATCGGGCAAGTGCATAGGAATTGCTCCTCTATCTCTATCTCTGCCAGTGTGTATGGCCTGCATATCCTCTGCTCCCTAGGCATGCCAGTGGCTCTCCCTACCTCGATCCTCAGCTGGTGGGATGACACCAGCATCTATCCTATGGCAATCCTCAGTGCATGTGAGACCCATCTATTCTTCAGACACTGAGGTCTGATAATATACCTTTGTAAGAATAGAATATATCCAATCATACAAAATTAGATTTTTTATTGTTCTAAAGGCCAAAAATCTACACATAAAATAAAAGAGAAAACGAAAGAGAAGAAAAAAGAGGTAACAAAAACTTTTTTGAAAAACGAAAGGAAGAGCAACACTTATGTCGTCATCAGTGCCCAAGCATAAACAGCTATACTAGGTTTCTAAAGACCCGTGGAGTCTCCTAGGCAAACCTAGTGCTTACTAAAATACATCAAATAAACAAAAGACAAAGAAAACAAGAAATAAAGAAGAAAAGAAGAAGGTGACTAAGCAAAAATAAACAAGCAAATCAAGAAACAAAATCTTCCAAAAACCAGGAATTAAATCTCTCTCTCTCTCTCTCTCTCTCTCTCTCTCTCTCTCTCTCTCTCATTTAAAACATAAAAAGCTAAAAGGAACCCTTACACTTATATAGCGCTTCCTATAAAGATGCAAAATTACATTCCTAACTTAGAAATCGCATGCATACTCAATCAAACTGAGGTCTGATAATCATCATCCTCTAATACTCTCAAGAAATGGTCATAGTAGAACTGGACCTTGGTGGGAAACTCTTGGTCCCCCCCCCCTCTGCGATGTGTAGAGCCGGAGTAGATCCAACCATATAGTACGGTTGATCTCATTCCATGAGATCACGAGGGATGGGGCATCCAAGTTGTATTGGAAGAGAAGGAGGGAGCGGTCCATCTAAATACACTGACTAGCAAACCATGCATGACCAAGCCGTTCGAACCCCCCTCTTTTAATCCTTGTATCTTTGAAGTTCCTATGATATCACTTAATCTTGTATCCTTGTATTTTTACATATAAGAAATCCATTGGTTGTATAGTCCATCACACCATTTGTTAGCACTTGTTTCCAAGATACCATGGGGGCTAAGCCAAATCCCAAAGAAAGGCATCTAGCTCATTTCAGCACCTCATGGAGATAGCTAACATTGTATTAAAATCATCAGATATTATAATAGGTTAAATATTATATAAGGTTCTTTCTTGGAGGCGTAGAGGTACATTGGAAATATGCAAAGAGTTCAAGGTCAAAAGACCAAGTGGCCTAAATCCATTTGACTTTGAGATTCTTGGTGAAAGAAAGTCAAACTACGACGGCAAATATGCATAGCAAGATTACACCTTCAACTGAAATATTGAAATTTCAGCAAAGTCAACTTGATTTCTACTCTTGTATTGCTCCTTTTGAGAAGAGTGAAGTACTTTTCTTAATTAGATATTGTGGCCACCTATGGCAAGATTTCCAAGAGAGAAATCCAAAGAAGATTTATAGCTTTGATAATCGGCTTTGAAATCCTTGGTAAATCCAAAAGAGAGTGATATGCTTTAAAGTAGAGTTTGACTAGTAGATGAAGATACAATTTAAATGTGGATCCTACTAATTCATCTTGGTATCCTCATGAGAATTAATGGAATGTCATAGGATGGCATGTTCTATAGGAGGCTTGAGTTAAGCTAGAATCCTTCCATAACTCAATCTAGCTAAAGCATCTATTATTCAGTCAGTCAAAAGTCCGAGGGAGGTGCATAGCCTGCTGCATTAAAGTCAAGCCTAGGCGATTTGTCCCATGAAGACTACAAATACATCATGTCAGAAAGTCCTGATCAAAGATCCAAAGAGTTGTAATGATTGGTGGGAGTACAGCTGACCAAACACAAGAAGCAGAATCTATGGCAGCAACTAGGCTCGCATAACTGGAATAGCAAAGAGGCGTAGCTGTACTGCATCGCGAATGTTTGGATTGATGCATGGACACTTCAAAACACCTGTCATTCCCAGCAGAAAAAGGACCTGTGTAGTCTGTTGAAACAACATATTTTTGACCCGTTACACAAGACCTAATCACTAACCACCAATTGTTCTGACAAGGGTGCCTTGAACCAGTTTGTTCCCAAAAAGCCCTGCATTTAACTATCCGGCTTCGTTAAGGGAGAAGACGTTCGCCAAGACGAACGACCGCTGACCTACGATGCTCCGAGCCTCGTTGAAAGCAGGACTAAGGAAGGCATTCCCAGATAAACAAAAGCAATACGGATGAAATTGTTGAAGAAGGTTGTAAGTAAAGTGGTAAAACCTCTAACAAAGCAAGCCATTCGAGAAGCGGAGGGAATACCGAGTTTAGTGAAATCCCCAGCAGAAAGGGCATCGGAGTAGTATCGATCCTCGTATTTGACAGGAAAGATGGCCACGTTGAGTTTTTTGAGCTGCATAAGGTTTTTGTCTCGAACATTGTCGAATGAGACGGGCACGTCCTGTGCCCGACCCATATTGAAACTCACACTGCACCACAAAGACAGAGTCCCATCCACCACAACTGGAGCAACTCACTGGCATCGCTTTACATACTGTGTTAACGCCTCCTGTCCTCATTGGCCCAAGTCCCCCAAACATTTATTTGTTTTTGTCCGGCCCATCAAGGTCTCCCACTCCATGGCCAACTCCTACATGATTGGCCATTCTATCTCCTCTAACCGCTACGCCAATTACACTTTGTTGACAAATTAGCAGCCTCATCACCATCGGGTAGTTCGAACCACCACACCTGACAGCCATTCCCCTATCCTATTTCCTAGCAACCTTAGGTACAATTCGCACACATCCACCCGTGGCATGTCCTTTCACTATATTACACCATTCAAAAAGTTTTTGTTGTTGTCTACTAGAGAATCTGATGGACAGACTCCCTAGTAGTGTTCACAAAAAATCTGCAAACTATATACAATGAACTTGCAAGATTTTAATTTTCACATGTAGAAAACATTTGTATAGTTAACAAAATCTTATATTTTAGCTTTAAAATGCAAATTTTCAAGAAAAAACTTGAAATTTTGGAAACCCGAGTTTTACGATTTGTTGAGAGAAATCCTTTCTATGAACACTACTCCCCAGGCCACCTAAGGTGCATACGCCTGAAAAAAGTAGGCCATTGAAACTAGCTCAATAAGCAATGTCCACAATTCATTAAACATTGTCTGCATTGTGTGAAGCAAATAGTACCCAAAGGCTACCATGTCCGGAGTATGTGTGGACACTTGTGAGTTCTCCATTAATTCACACCCCTTGCACCAAATATTTCCAATCTTTGATATTCTCTCTGTCTCCATTATTCGCTTCTTGGCTCCCCTTACATTGCAGCCAACGTACTTCTCCCCCAAGCATTGCTACATCGCTGCTCCCGTTTGCCACGCCCACTACCATGTCCTCTGTGCTCTGTTGCTCTCTACCTTGGCCCCATCAAAACCTTTTATACTACCTTTTTCCCTTTCTCCCTCTCTCTAGATTCTGTCCCTCACTCTCTCTTTCTACTCTTTTCTCCCCTCTCTTTCTCCTAAAACCTCTAATTTTACTCCACTCTAGCACCTTTTTTAATTTTCATATTTTGCTCCTAATTTTTCTATTCTCGCCTATTTTTCCCTAGGAAGATTTCGACTCCCACCTCCCAATACAATACATTTAAGTCATCATGGCTTTTGGCCTTTTTGACTCCTTTCATTTCTCTTTTGTGCTATACTATTTTATTACAATTTCCTTGTTAGTTTTTCCCTTTTTATATAAAACTCTTCTAACCTAGATTGTTGTCATAATTGTCCACTTGCTTTGGTTGCCTAATATTACTATGGCCACAACTTACCCATATATCTATTAAACCAATTTACTTCCATACTGTTTACGTACCGCACTCTATTACTTCTCTTCCATTCCTTTTCCATTACTTTAAATTGCACTTCTCAATACTACTTTTTCTCTTTGGGTAGACGCACTAGGTGATGACCTACTGTCTCACCTAGTGTGTTGTATCCTACTGGGGCAAAGGTGTGTACACACAGACACACACTTACTATCCTCTTTTTCCTCTTGAACATACTAATTACTTTTTTTCTCTTCATAATCCCTTGAAAAAACTTTTATACTACCTTTCCCCCTTTCTCCCTCTCTCTAGATTCTCTCCCTCACTCTCTCTCTCTCTACTCTTTTCTCCCCTCTCCTTCTCCTAAACCCCCCTAAAACCTCTAAGTTTACCGCACTCTAGCATCTTTCTTAATTTTCATAGTTTACTCCTAATTTTTTCTATTCTCCCCTAATTTTCCCTAGTTCATCCTACTTTTTTTCCTAATTCCGCTAATTATTTCCTAATTCTCCCTATTATTTCCATTATTTCTAAATTTCTTTACTTTTTAAATTTATCCTGAATAGTTTTCTAAAAATTTCCTTAATTTATGCCTATTTTTCCCTACACTCTCTCTCTCTCTCTCTCTCTCTCTACTTTTCTAAATTCTTCAAATAAAACTTTAAATATTTACCCCCCTTCTTGTACTGTAGTTTTCTGTATTTTTCTCAAATTTCCCCAAAAAATTTATTTATTATATTTTCTCTTATTTTTGCTTATATCCCTCCCCCTAAGTTTCCTTATTTTCTCCCTCCTAATTTCTCCCAATTTTCCCCTTTTTTTCGCCTAATTTTCTCCATATTTTTTCCTACATTTTTTCTAATTTTCTTCCTAAAATTGTCTCCTAATTTATATACATTTTTGGCCTATTTTCCTTCTTCTATTCTCCTTAAAAATGCAAAATTTTTCAAGACTTCTTAATTTTCTAATTTTTACTTTTTAACATTATTTTTCTTAAATTTCTTAAATTTATCAAAACCTTTTATACTACCTTTTCCCCTTTCTCCCTCTCTCTAGATTCTCTCCCTCACTCTCTCTTTCTACTCTTTTCTCCCCTCTCTTTCTCCTAAACCCCCCTAAAACCTCTAATTTTACTCCACTCTAGCACCTTTTTTAATTTTCATATTTTGCTCCTAATTTTTTCTATTCTCCCCTATTTTTCCCTAGGAAGATTTTGACTCCCACCTCCCAATACAATACATTTAAGTCATCATGGCTTTTAGCCTTTTTTACTCCTTTCATTTCTCTTTTGTGCTATACTATTTTATTACAATTTCCTTGTTAGTTTTTCCCTTTTTATATAAAACTCTTCTAGCCTAGATTGTTGTCATAATTGTCCACTTGCTTTGGTTGCCTAATATTACTATGGCCACAACTTACCCATATATCTACTAAACCAATTTACTTCCATACTGTTTACGTACCACCGCACTCTATTACTTCTCTTCCATTCCTTTTCCATTACTTTAAATTGCACTTCTCAATACTACTTTTTCTCTTTGGGTAGACGCACTAGGTGATGACCTACTGTCTCACCTAGTGTGTTGTATCCTACTGGGGCAAAGGTGTGTACACACAGACACACACTTACTATCCTCTTTTTCCTCTTGAACATACTAATTACTTTTTTTCTCTTCATAATCCCTTGAAAAAACTTTTATCCTACCTTTCCCCCTTTCTCCCTCTCTCTAGATTCTCTCCCTCACTCTCTCTCTCTCTACTCTTTTCTCCCCTCTCCTTCTCCTAAACCCCCCTAAAACCTCTAAGTTTACCCCACTCTAACACCTTTCTTAATTTTCATAGTTTACTCCTAATTTTTTCTATTCTCCCCTAATTTTCCCTAGTTCTTCCTACTTTTTTTCCTAATTCCGCTAATTATTTCCTAATTCTCCCTATTATTTCCATTATTTCTAAATTTCTTTACTTTTTAAATTTATCCTGAATAGTTTTCTAAAAATTTCCTTAATTTATGCCTATTTTTCCCTACATTCTCTCTCTCTCTCTCTCTCTCTCTACTTTTCTAAATTCTTCAAATAAAACTTTAAATATTTACCCCCCTTCTTGTACTGTAGTTTTCTGTATTTTTCTCAAATTTCCCCAAAAAATTTATTTATTATATTTTCTCTTATTTTTGCTTATATCCCTCCCCCTAAGTTTCCTTATTTTCTCCCTCCTAATTTCTCCCAATTTTCCCCTTTTTTTTGCCTAATTTTCTCCATATTTTTTCCTACATTTTTTCTAATTTTCTTCCTAAAATTGTCTCCTAATTTATATATATTTTTGGCCTATTTTCCTTCTTCTATTCTCCTTAAAAATGCAAAATTTTTTAAGACTTCTTAATTTTCTAATTTTTACTTTTTAACATTATTTTTCTTAAATTTCTCCGAATTTATCGATTTACTTAACCCTTCTCTACCTTACTCTAAACCTTTTTAGACTCGAACCTTGACTTATTAATCTAACCCCTAACTATTCCCTAACATTCCGACTCTCCCACAATTTGTGCGCGTTCCCAACCCTTGATCTTCAACCTCATGGAACCACCACCCCTCCCCCCCCCCGACCTCAATTGTCTCAGTCCTCTCATGATAAGTGCTCCATTTACTCACAGTTTGACTCTCACAATTCGCACCACACTTTTTCCAAGAACTATGAACCCTAATCTTCCCCGACTGTCACACCCTCAAACTCCTCAATTCATTTAATAACCCTGTTGAGAGTTCACGCTCAACATCATGTGATCACGTGTGCATAGCACCATCATGTGATCATATGTGCATAGCACTAACCCAATAGATGCTATAAAGGAAAGGGTTAGATCCCCTAACCCTAACCCTAAATGGGTTTGTATATATTCTATTTTTTCAACTAAATCTAGTGTATAGTTAGTCATTTGTGGTGTGTTCTCTAGTTGTGCCCTCTCTCCTCATCTCCACTCTTCTTCTCTCCCCTCTTCATATTTTGTCATGATATCAGAGCATGGTTTTGCCTTCTGCTGAGGCATCATCCTTCTTGTGAGAGAGATTGAGAGATCAAGATCGAGAGTTCTTTCACTTCCAATGGTTGATAGAATTTCCGTCCATTTGAAAGTTTTCGTCCATATTTCTATTCATTGCTTGAGTGCTTATGATAGTTTCTTGTGAGGGAGAGAGAGACTTATGTTCATTACAATTCATTTCTATTGAGATTTCCGTGAATATCATCCATTTTCGTTCAGTTCTGATTTGAGAGCAATAGAGAGAGAAATAAGGAGAGTCTTCTTAATCCTCTAAAAGATTTTTGTTGTGAGAAATAATTCATTCTGAGCAAGTGATCAGCTCTACACATTGTGAAAGAGAGAGAGATCTCTTCTCCTTACTTTGTGATACAAAGCCGAGATCTCATAGGGGAAGCAACTACGTATGGGTGTACAAAGCAACTAAGGCCTCAACTCACACAAAAAGCCCAAGCTCTACTACCTAGCAGTGAAGGCAGCTCTCAATCGCAAACTTCCATGGCTAAAGAAGGTGAACTAACAGCCCTAGCAACTCTGTAGCTTGGTACTACTACAGGCGACACAACAAAGGCACTACAGAGGCAACTACACAGCCCGCGACCTCCTACAACGACTCACAATGATCTGACCTACTACTCCAGAATGCTCCCGTGGCTTCAACAAATCTTCTCTGTAAGCAACAGCTCCATAGTTGCCATCAATTAGTCTAGATTCAATGCCCTATGCAACGACCTCAATAGTCTACCATGACCGCCATAGTCTACATGGCCGATGCTCCAATAAAGGCGATCTCCAACAAGCTACCTTCGCATCGCCCATGACCACAGTCTCATAGCTCTACAACTACCAGCTCTAAAGGCTCTTGCAATGCCTCTCTGCAATGATAACACTCATCGCTCTGTGAAGGCTCCCATCCACCGACCAAGCTTCCGCCTCACAGCATCAAACAATCCTAAGGCTCCATACAAGGCTCTAAGGCTTTGACGTCCAACGCATGCAACCTCTAGCATTACCTCCAGCACAATAGCTCCAAAGCCATCTACTAACACGGCTCTATAAGGACTGCAACGGGACCTCAGCCAGGTCTACAACAAGCTTGCCAAGCCTACAAGCTTCAACACCTACGTCTCAACCGATGACAAATGGAATCGAAATCTTTGATAGAATCTTCGGTAGATTTCAGTCTCTCAGATGGCGACACATGGAGGATAGCTTATCCTCAAGGTTAGGGTCACCACACACACCTTGGTCAAAAATCAGCCATGTGGTACCTTATCCACTTGCCACATCATCAGGCACCCCGATGTGCCATGTGTACCTACCTTATTCACTTGCCACATCATCTATCTATCCGCTAGCTATCACTGACTACCACATCATGCCACATCATCTGGCCATGTCACATGTGCCACATCATTTGCCACATTAGCATTGCCACATCATCTGCCATGTTATCTGCCATGTCACCTTTGCTGACATCATCATCTACCACATCATCAGTGCCATGTGGCATACTGAGCCTCTACAGGCACACACAGTGCTTCGCAGTCACTGCATGTGACCACTCCTGCCACCTCAGCATAGGGCTCCACAAGCACACCTCTTGCTAGGCACAGTGCCACATCATCACTACATGTGACCCACAATGACACATCATCAGTGAGCACCATTTGCACTCCTTTTGCCCCTCCACCTAGATCAAGTCGTATCTCTTGATCCAAGAAGAATTTGAGGTGCTCCAAAAAGGAAAGTCGCTCGATCTTTTGTGCTCTACGCACTCGTCACATCACGCACACATTTCGATGCAAGTTACGCTCACATTTGATCCTCGCCGACAAAACCACTTCCTTCATGCATATTCGCCTCTACATCGATCTAGATCAGAGTAGACTAGATCGCCATAGAGGGGATGCTTTGAATTTCCCCAAGTTGCCAATCTAAGCCATGCCCGAAATTCCCGACTAGTATCTACTCGGAGTCAGTCCATACACTCACATACGGTTTCACATTATTACATTACCTGAAACCTTACGTTCATCAGTTCAGTGAGCAGACTTCAGAGAGTTCAGTGGCATTGCAGATTGTTTCAGTGGGTAGATAGCATTTGATTTCACACACACATGTTACCATTGTAAAGCCTACACGGCTATTTCATGGCATTGTGCACATCATTTCAATCTTGTAAATCCTCTTGGCTATTCCGGCATCATTGCCACAAGTCTTGTAACATAGATCAGATTTTATATATTGCAGTTCTATCTTCACCGACGGTTCAGAGATTTCACTTGGCACAGTCAGTGTATTTGCAGCAACTGATTCATACAAATATTTTCACGCATTTTGAGTACATTTTTTGCACCATGTCTACGACTAGCAGCCTCACAATCTGGAGGCATCTGCTAAGTTAGACGACAACAATTACGGTACATGGAAATACCAAATGGAGACCATTCTTGTACTTCAGGACAAATGGGAGTATGTCAATGGATCTACACCTAGACAATTGGACGATCCAGGCGGTGGTAGCTCTACTCCACCTATTGTCACAACACCAGCATCAGGATCTACAACTACACAAATAGTTTCTGCACCAGTAGCAAATCCTGCCATTGCTTGAGCTCAGGCAGAATGGGATAAGAAAGACAAGTACGCCTACTGTGCAAGATGTTATGCTAGGACAGCTCAACACAGTTAAGACATCGAAAGAAGCATTGGATATGTTCACATCTCTCTACGAGTTAAAGAACACTTCCAGGATTCTCACACTGAGAAACCAAATCAACCAGAGTTTCCGCAACAGCAGCGAAACCAGTCATACTTATGTACTCCGGATAAAAGATTACAACAATCAACTTGCAGCAGTAGGAGAGACTATGAACCCCGCAGAAATGGTTCAAGTCATCTTGAATGGACTAGGAGAGGGATTCAAGAATTTAGTCCAAAGTATTGCCATCCAATGGCAAATTCCAACACTAGAAGAACTTCAGTCAGTCCTACTTGGTGAAGAACTTAGGATGCAAGCCATCCAAGCACGTAAAGGTCATTCTAATGATCAGGCTTTCACAGCTTCAGACAGAAGCAAAGGCAGAGGCAGATCATTCTAGCGAAGTGGTCATCATCAGCAACAGAGTCATTAGCAAAGTTAGAATCAACACTAGCATCATCCTCAACAACATCAAAATCATCAAAGAGGAAATTATTCCAATTGAGGAAGATATCAAGGATGAGGGAATGCATCCATCCACGTGTCAAACATCTAGTGCAACTACTATCACAAGTTTGGACACTATGAAAGAGATTGCCGCAAGAAGCAATACAACCAAGGCGGTCAATCCAGTAGCCATCGAGGAAATTTCCACGGCAGAGGAAATCATCAGGGTGGACATTCTGGTCACAGTCATTTACAAATGAACATGGGAATATGTTTCTTGCAAATGAGGACATGTAGCAGACTGATATAGTGTACCTAGACTCTGATTTCAATCCCAAAGAGGATTACAGCTATCAAGTTGACCAAGTGGAATAGGATCCTTGGTATATCGACAATGGTGCATCGTCTCACATGACAAATTATCAGGAATGGTTCATAGAAATGAAGCCATTAGAAGGACAAAAGAATGTCATCTACACAGCAGACAATACACCGAATCCAGTTTAAGGGCATGTGTTATCCCTATGAGCAATTTCACTGGTATGAAAGAATTGGTGAAAGATGTGCTCTATGTTCCGAAGCTTAGCAAGAACCTCTTGTCAGTAGGTCAAATGACAGAACACAACTAGCGAGTCATCTTCGACGGAGATGAATGCACTATCAGAGATAAATCCAAAAGATATCAGCTAGTAGCAAAAGGTGTCAAGGAAGGACACTTATATAGAATGCTAGCTACAATACGAGAAAAACATGCCATGTCAACTCAACCGCAACAGATGCCACTATTTGCAAAATGGCACAAGAGATATGGTCATGTCAACTTCAAGTACTTGTTAGATCTCATGAATCAAAATATGGCAATTGGGATTCTAAAGCTATAATTTCTTGGAAAAGTTTGCGAAGCATGCTGCTTCGGCAAACAAAAGCGAACCAACTTTGTCAGAAGTACCTCTCGTGCATGAGGTATTCTTGATTTGATTCATACAGATGTATGGGGTTATGCCCAAACCTGCAGCATCAATGGTTCACTTTACTACTTGACTTTCATTGACGACTATAGCAGATATTGTTGGGTCTACTTTCTGAAAGAGACATTTGAAGTGTTTTCCAGATTTTAAGAATTCAAAGCCATGGTAGAAAACCAGACAAGCAAAAAGATCAAAGTCATGAAGTCAGATAGAGGAGGTAATACATGTCTTCAGCATTCATGAACTTTTGGAAAAGTCGTGGCATTCGAAGACAATTCACATGTGCAGATACTCCTCAGTAGAATGCAAGAGATGAAAGGAAGAATGGGACTTTAGCAAATAGTGCTAGAGCAATGCTTAGTGAAAAGCATCTTTCGAATCAGTATTGGGCAGAAGCAATAGCCACGATAAACTATTTGCTTAATCGGCTTCCTACCAAACCAATACATGGTATGACTCCTTATGAAGCATTCACTAGACATAAGCCACACATTGGGCATCTCCGCATATTTGGTTGCATAGCATATGCCCACATACATGATAATCATCGCAGGAAATTGGATGCGAAGTCACACAAATGCATCATGGTTGGCTACAGTGAAGAAAGCAAAGCATACAAGTTGTATGATCCCATCAACCGCAAAGTCATTATCTCCAAAGATGTAATCTTTGATGAGGAATCAGAATGGAAAACATCACAGTCATCTACAAAACAGGTTGATGAAGAAGAGCAAGAATTGCCAGCAACACCCCAAGTAGAGTCACAATAGCTCAGACGGTCTACTAGGGAAAGCAGACCACTAGTCAGATTGACATATGCTCAGAAAGGCAAAGCAATTCAGGAGGAAACCACCAACTATGCTCTTATGACTACCATCATGGCTACAGAAGAGCCAGTGTACTTCAAAGATGCAGTAAACAAGCTAGAATGGCAAACTGCTATAAATGAAGAAATGGATGCTTTGTATAAGAATAATACTTGGGAATTATACGACCTTCCACTAAGAAAGAAGGCCATAGTAAACAAATGGGTATACAAAGTGAAGTACAATCTAGATGGTAGTATTCAAAGATACGAAGCCAGACTAGTTGCAGAAGGATTTGCACAACAATATGGTCAGGATTATGATGAGACACATGCTCTAGTAGCAAAGATGGATTCCATATGGTTCTTGATATCACTAGCGACACTTAGCAGATGGAGCTCGATGTCAAGAATGCATTTATCAATGATTACCTAGACGAGGAAGTCTACATTCGACAACCAACAGGATATGTTGAACCAAGAAAGGAGAATAAGGTTTGCCATCTCAAGAAAAGTCTCTACGGCTTAAAGTAAGCACTCAGAAGTTGGTACAGCAGAATTGACAAGTATTTTGCTAATTTGGGATATATGAATCCAATGCAGATCATACTCTCTACTACAAAGTTCAAGGGGAAGACATTACTATTGCACTTTTGTACGTAAATGATATGATTATGATAGGAAGCAAGGATAGCTTCATTAGAAAATTAAAACAAGACTTATCTGCAGAGTTCAACATGAAAGATCTTGGACTTATGCACTATTGTATTGGAATTGAGTTCTGGAGAGATTCAGATAGCACATTCATGAGTCAGCTCAAGTATGTTGGCAGTCTCCTGAAGAAGTTTCATATGGCAGATTGCAAGATTGCAGCCACTTCCATGGACCAGATTTTGAAACTTACTAAAGATTCATAAAATCCTACAATCAATGATAGGTACTACAAGCAGCTCATTGGATCTCTTATATATTTGACTATCACTCGTCTAGATATTTGTTATGCAGTAAGCTCACTAGCACAGTTTATGGCAAATCCAAAAGTCTCACTGGAATGCAGCCAAAAGAGTCTTGAGATACATCAGAGGTACAAGATAGTTTGGGATAGAATACAGAGGAAGTCATCCATGATTGCATGGATACTGTGACATTGACTATGTCAGAGATCATGAGACTAGGAGATTGACACAGGGATATGCAATTTTCCTTGGTCAAGGTGCTATATCATGGTTGTCAAACAAATAACCAATTGTTTCTTTGTCTTCAACTGAAGCAGAATATAGGGCACTCACTATAGGTGCATGTGAGGCTATATGGCTTAGAAGACTATTGTCAGAAATAGATTACTTTGATGAGTCAAAGCCAACACCAATATACTGTGATAATCAATCGGCTCAAGCACTGGCCAAGAATCCAATATATCACTCCAGGGCAAAGCACATTGATGTCAGAGAGCACTTCATCAGAGAAAGAGTGTTACTTGGTGACATCACACTGCAACATTGTGATAGCAAAGAGAATGTTGCAGACATCTTTACCAAACCACTCGGTAAAGAGCTAGCTATTCGAGAAACACCGACTAGCTCTTGGTTTGACGCAGAGGAAGGACATTCTCATTAAAGGGGTGTGATGGAATGTAATGTTCAGTCCTTCTTCGATTCCCCAGAATCATCATCTTGAGGGAAGGCCTACTTCATGATGTTGATCTTGAGGGAAGGTGTTGAGAGTTCATGCTCAACATCATGTGATCACGTGTGCTTAGCACCATCATGTAATCATATGTGCATAGCACTAGTAACCCAATAGAGTGTTATAAAGGAAAGGATTATATCTCCTAACCCTAAATGGGTTTGTATATAATCTATTTTTTCAACTAAATCTAGTGTAACGTTAGTCATTTGTGGTGTGCTCTCTAGCTATGCCCTCTCTCCTCATCTCCACTCTTCTCCTTTCGCCTCTTCATATTTTTGTCAAACCCTTGACCTCCCCGATGTACCACAAATCTATTTAAACCCCTTATGGATGCCCTCACAATCCTCTCAAGCTACCTAGTACCTATTGTCCTGCGCTCTGTGCTACAACTACTACCCCCTCTAGTATTGTGCCATGCCTATGTCACATCTGTTGGCCAACCTCTTCCCTATGATTTGCGGTTGACTAGTCACATCTCGGCCCTCGTACACCTTCCACGACCTTCTCCAAACCATGACTCGTAGGTCCTTTTCTTCTTCCCCCTTTTCAAACTCTAACACCCCCTACTCCTTTAAACACCTCTCTAACCCCCCTCTTTCTTTTTAAAACTCTCTCATTACGCTATGCCCCCCCCCCCCCCCTCTCTTTTACACTTAATCCCTTATTTTTATCTTTTTAAACTATCTACCCCTCCCCTTCCTATCATATATTTTTTCTTATCCCCCACCTATTACTCTATCATACTTCCCTCATTCTACTTATCCCTTCCACTACTCTTTACCTCTACTATAGCTATCACTCTAAACAATCTAAATCTTATACTTCTAATTACTCAAAAGCTTCTGATGCTTAACTTAATATTCTACCTGCCCCACCTTCCATGGTTCAAATGCGTTTTTAATGGTAATTTTTACATGGTCGTAAGGCTTGTCTAACACTTCTAACCCCTTCTTCTTTCTTCCCTTTGTCCCTAGTCACTTCAATCCCCTTACCTTAGTTCCCTCCCATTCCTCACTAAAACTCTTTAGAACCTTTTTTCAATTACTTTTTTCAAATTCTAGAACTTTTTTCCTCTTAAATCCTCTCCCCCCAACCTTATATTTTAAACCTTTTTTCTTCCCTTTTTAGAAATTTCTCCCCATGTTTTAGTATGTCTCTTCTTAAAACTCCCCTTTTTAGTTTTCTCTCTTTAAAATTTTTTTACCTGCCTTCCTTTAAATTCCCCCATTTTTAATATATTTCTCTTCATGCCCCATTTTTTCACCTATGTGCTTATTATCTCTTATTAATCTCGGTGTATTTAATTGCTCATATTTGGTTCCTTCTTGTTTTATTTCCCATTATTCTCCTAATGGTTACTTTAATTAACTTTATAGTCATTAGCTCTCACTAGCTTGATTAGTCTGTGGTAAAGTGTTAAGTTTTATCATGACCCTCATAACAAGGGAGGAGTGTTTATGACACCTGTCTTCCCAACTAAAGTTAAAGCTCGTTCTCACCATTTTATTTGTTGGATGGTAGCAGGTAGGCAGACTCCCCTCTTCAATAAAAGTGATGCTTGCCAGGAATTATCCAAGCTCAACTTCTATACATTTTCCACAAATTCATTTCTACAACATGGCCCACTGTTGGTTTCCTTTATAAACAAAGATTCACCGACTTGTACAAACATTTTCGTTAATGCAATTAGTCCTATTCCATTGTCTAGCTTCGCTCTTTTGTCTTTTCACTATGCAAAGGGGTGTTGTCAAGTCTTCCACACACACACACACGTCACACACGTGTGTGTGTGTTTGATTGAGATGAGTTATTGCAAGCACAATCACATGTGCTTTAAAAGTTCCTGAGAAGTAAAGTGATCTTTGTATGAATGAAGATGCTTCATCGATGAGTACGAGTACCTAATGGAAGAATGCAAGGGTACATACACTTATATTAAAGCTATATTTTTTATAAATGGTTCATGATCAGATATGATAGCAATTGACACACTTTAAACATAATAAAGCAAAAATATTTTATTAAGGAAAGCATGCTTAACCAAAACAAAGGGTTAGATTTGCTTAAAAACCATGAAATAGCAAAAACAAAAAATGACGTACCACAAACAATGCTTGTGCCAATTATGAGCACTATCATGAAACTACCTCAGCACTCTCACTTTTATGCAATTTCATTTTATCAATTGGCATGGATTCTCAAGTTGTTGCTCTTCTTGTTTATTGCTCTCTCATGTTCCTCATCCTGTTGTTGTCCTATTCATTCTTTCAACCTCTCACTTCCTCTCCTACATTGATCTCTTCCTTCCTACATTGATGTCTTCCCTTTCGAACCCTTCTTATCTCTAACTACCTTCCTTCTTCCTCCTTACTCCTTCCTCATTATCTGCCTCCTTCCATCCTTCCTTGTGTTGAGGTATTCCCTTACTTTGACTTCTTACCTTACATTGTGTTCTTTTACGCCAATATATTTGAAATTTGGATATTCAAACCTACTATTGTGCAAACTCATAGTTTCTTAACGTTTAAGTTTGCATTCTCATTCCCTTTACAAACTCATTTTTCTCTTAGCTTGTATTCTTTGCATTTTCACTAAATTTCACTTAAGTTTTTTTAAGGATATAGTTTGAATGGTTTTTTTTTGGGACCCATATAGCAAGGGGGGTTGTTTACATCGATTAAGCTAAAACATGTTCTCACCTGTGTTTTTATCGTTGGATGGTGGCAGGTACTCAAACATCCTCCTTCAATAAAAGTTTGTCAAGGCAAGTTGGTTTTGCAGCTCTCTTGAAAAACATTCAAGTTTCCTATTTCAATAAAATGTCATTGTTTTGGTATCTTTGATACAAACTCATTTTCAAACTGACTTTGTTTATTCTTAGAATATAACTTCTCTCTTCACTTCTTGTCATTCAACTTTGTAAAAGGGGTCTTCAATATCTTTTGTACACACACACACACACACACATCCCCTCGGGGACCCTTGTGATCCTAGGGTGTGCAAGGACCATGAAGATCTAATGGGCTACTAGTAGTCATATGATTATACATGGGCCACACACGCACGCACATCTATCCCCTTGGAGACCATGGTAAACCTTTAGATATGCCTATAACTGGCAGACTCTCATTCTGCTAACCTTGTTATCACAACATGTTAGTTACTTTATATTGATTGAAACTTCGGGTACACTTAAAAGACATACCTAGGAGGTTATTTGATGCTCTCCTTAGTGGGCATTATATAGGAATGATTTTAGACCCATCTTGAGTATTGGATTATTTTGATGGAGAGGCATAAGGTAGGTACTAGAACTCCCATGATCTACCGTGATAATGCCTTGTGCAGGATTATGCCCTATGTATGTCCAATGAAGGAAATGGCATTTCTCAATTGACTCAAAATATCCCCTAACCTCGAAAAGGCTTTGGTGCCTCAAGATACCAAGAGGATTAGCACATAGTTGTTGTGTCATTTACTCCATAGTGGGGTAAGTAATGGACCTACCACGTTTGATGCTGATTTGAATGAGAGAGTCGCCACATGCCCATAGCTTTTTCCCCCTTCTTCTATCTTAGAACGCATGCTTCTCCTCTTCTTCCTAGCACCCAAACTCTTGGCCTCCCCTTCTCTATACTATGAGCTTGGATACCTTGGAGACCTTGGAGAACTCTTGGCCATTGGAGACCTGGACCACCCCGTCTCGCGAGCGACGACTGAACCTTGGACGACTCGTAGGCACAATGAGACCCAGGTGACAAGGTATGCACGTCGTATATTTTTCAGTAAGAAGGACTTTGCATTTCAACGCAACACAATATACATCGAATGAGCCGAGCTCTCTCTGCCTCATCATGACTATGTGCTTTGTGCTGGTTCTCGGTGATCAGCAGAGTTTTCGATGCTTTACTATGCATAGTGGGACTAGACCTTCTCTTCCTCATTTGATCGACAGGATCAAGACCTCCGGAGTATTGCTTGAGGTCCATACTGCCCACTCTACTCTCTGCCTCATGTCTGTCTGTGTGTATGTAAGTATATGTTTGTGTATATGGGTGTGTGTGTCGACATGCAGCGTCCCCGCTTTACGATACTTGTGCAGATTGTGTACGAGACCTTAAGAACAAAGCTCAATGACTATGAGCAAATTCTAAACCTCCTTCAATGCCTTTCTTGTCTCTCTAATGTACCACGCTGCTTTGGCATCCTCGATAGAGAAGCAGAGTTGTGCACATGGGCCTCTGTATGCTCGAATACCAGTATGCAAGAGCCATTTTACATTCGGGATGCTACACCATCATGTGTAGATTCTATGGCGCAGCTCGTAATAATGCGGTAATGAGCGGTCTCCTAGCTGATGGCGGACTACAGCCAGGTAAGGAGTCGTCACTGCATTTTATTACCCATTCCACTACTCGGAGCTACGCATAGCCAGCTCAAAACTATGCATAGCCAGTGTGTACTCTATTGCTGCCTTCGTATTCAACTGCTCTACCTTTGTTCGATTGCTATACCTTGCCTGATGTGAAACTGGTATTCTCAACCCATGAAGACAACAGCCGTACCCTCCTAGTACCTGGATGAAAGTCTCTCAAGTTTCGCTTTAGTGCACCAGGCCCAGGCAGAGTCTTCAGAAACGGGATCATTTGTAGAGCCAAGGTTAGCTATGTATACTGTAGGTTGTTTCCCACTGTGGTTTGAGTGTTGAAGGGCACGATGATGAGTGCTTGGCCCGTAGTAGCTCTTTGGAAAAGAGAGGAGCCTCAAGCATCTGGAACTCAAAAACCTCCGGGTCCCTTTGAACTGATTATCCACGGGATTCAAGCATAGGAACAGAACTTCCTTTCTTCTATTGCTACTTCTTTCATCGATTAAAATATGATGAGTCTACTGACATACTTTACGAGTTTTTTACGAATGATTGAAGTGTATGGGAGCTCATAAATTTTGCTCATAGCAGACTGCATGGCAACGACCCAGCATGAATTTTACCTATACCTTTTGTAAAAGGAGATGACCCATGAAAAAGGGTGGCCGATTGCCATAGAGTTGTCTTATAAGGAAACGAATAGCCTGCTTTAAGTTATAATGCCTATTGAAGGGGCTCCGGGTTTGAGCAAAGACGTCCATTGAAGAGGCTACTGGTTTGGATGCAGCTGCTGGAAGAGCAACGGCTCAGAGTCATCTTTCCTCTTCTAGAGAATCTTTCGGGGCTCTCTAGAGTCCTATTGCGCATAAGGTTTTAGAGAATCCCCTTTCTTCTTTAGAAGGCCCATGGGATTTTCTTGTGGAAGTATAATTTGCTTTGACCCAGGAAAGGTTTAATGTTGATAGAAAGGATAAATTCGAGCGATCATTATGGTTTATCAAGCCTGCCATCAACACTTTTTGGGAAGAAAAGGAAGGAGCCTTATATAGCATGGATTTGTTTCTTTAATAGGGTTATTATCCTACATCAATATACTTATAATCCTTAGCTTGGTTTTGGAGATCGGTCAACGTCTACTATTTTACCTTTTGGAAAAATGGAGCATTTGAATGTGAAGAAAAGATTCATACTTTAATGGTTATGAGGTGGAGTTAGACCCCTTTATATTAGGGATCTTTTATGCCCATGTACCCTAGACAAAGGAAATGGCCATGAGAGTCCCATAAAATGGCGCCCTGATAAACTTATGAAATGGCCATGATAGATATTGATTTTCCTTTTTTATAAAAGGAATGAAGGTAACACCATTATGACCACTGCTTTAGCAAGGTGTTATACATTGGCCAAACCCTGTTCATGATCCCATATCATGATATGTGTTTAATATTGCAAGCCCTTAATATTGGGACTTCCATGTATTTCCTTAGGATTTTACTTAACACTATAAAAAGCTTTTACACTTGGGAATTTTTTACAGTAAACTGCACTAGGGATGTTCTTAGGCAATTTCCTTTATGGTTTGAGGTTGTTTTTTTGAGAGCAAAGGAAATGTCCTTGGAGACTTGATTTCAGATCCCATGTTTGTGGAGTTTCATTTAGCCCATTGTTGAGATTCATCTACCATTTTATATGCACTCCATTAATGTTATACATGCCAAATGCTTTAAGAATGCCACGATTTTACTAATGCTAATCTTGATTGAGTGACATGAATAACAATTGTGTGCTGGCATTGAAGCCTAGCGTCCAGATAAAAAATGTATTGTCCTAACTTTCATTTTTGTTGTGATGGTGCCAGTTGAGTTGGCACCCCTCTCTGTCGGATTTGCAGGTAGAATCTTGGGCATGATATTACAGAAGAAGACGTTGGCAACCTGAAGGAATACACTTGAGAGAGAGATATAGTGCTCTCGACCCTGTTATGCACCTTACATAATTATATATATTTGCAATTTAAGAACGAACTACCTTGTAACTTGCTTAATTTGAGAATTGTCTTATGGCTTTCACCATGGGAATAATTGACAAAACGTTATTTTCTTGGATTCACGATTTGGAATGCAGCTAGAGTAATTAAATGGATTTCTCTTTTCTTGAGGATTATCTCTAGACTCTATTGCGCCCTTTAATACTAAAGTAAATGTAAACATAGTCTTGATAAAGCAATGGCTACCAGAGGCCTTTCAAAGCATTGACTAAGAGCATGGATTAGTGGAGATTTAGATTCATTGAAATAATAGGTAACACACACACACACACACACACACACACACACACACACACACACGTGTGTGTGTGTGTTTGATTGAGATGAGTTGGTACAAGCACAATCACATGTGCTTTAAAAGTTCTTGGAAGTAAAGTGATCTTTGTATGAATGAAGATGATTCATCTATGAGTACGAGTATCTGGTGGAAGAATGCAAGGGTACATACACTTATATTGAAGCTATATTTTTTATAAATGGTTCATGATAGGATATGATAACAATTGACACACTTTAAACATAATAAAGTGCATATCTTTTATTAAAGGAAAGCATGCTTAACCAAAACAAAGGGTTAGCTTTGCTTAAAAACTTAGGAGGCAGAAAATAAGGGAACTTAGGGGGAGGGATATAAGGAAAAATTAGGGAGATAAGGAAAATAAGGGTAAACAGGGAAAAAGTAGGTAAACATGGAATTTAGGAGAAAGAGAGGGGAGAGAAGGGTAGAGAGAGAGTGAGGGAACAATTCTAGAGAGAGAGAGAGAGAGAGAGAGAGAGGGGGGGTGGGGTGGGAAAGGTAGTTTAAAAGGGATTTCGAAGGATTATAAAGGGGAAAAAAGTCATTAGTATGGTCAAAAGGAAAAAGGGAGTGTGTGTGTGTGTGTGTACAAAAGATATTGAAGACCCCTTTTACAAAGTTGAATGACAAGAAGTGAAGAGAGAAGTTATATTTTAAGAAGAAACAAATCCAGTTTGAAAATGAGTTTGTATAAAAGGTACCAGAACAATGGCATTTTATTGAAATAGGAAACTTGAATGTTTTTCAAGAGAGCTTCAAGACCAACTTGCTTTGATAAACTTTTATTGAAGGGGGATGTTTGAGTACCTACCACCATCCAACAATAAAAACACAATTGAGAACATGTTTTAGCTTAATCAGGAAGATAGGTGTTGTAAACAGCCCCCCTTATTATACGCATCCCAATAAAAAATCATTAAAAGTATACGCTTAAAAAAGCTTAAGTGAAATTTAGTGAAAATGCAAAGAATACAAGCTAAGAGAAAAATGAGTTTGTAAAGGGAATGAGAATACAAACTTAAACGTTAAGAAACTATGAGTTTGCACAATAGTAGATTTGAATATCAAAATTTCAAATATATTGGTGTAAAAGAACTCAATAAAGGGAAGAAGTCAAAGTAAGGGAATACATCAACACAAGGAAAGATGGAAGGAGGAAGAGAATGAAGGAGGAGGAAGAGAATGAGGAAGGAGGAAGAACGAAGGTAGGAAGAGATAAGAAGGTTTCGGAAGGGAAGACATCAATGTAGGAAGGAAGAGATCAATGTAGGAGGAGGAAGTGAGAGGTTGAAAGAATGAGCAGGAGAACAATAGGATGAGGTACATGAGAGAGCAATAAAGAAGAAGAGCAACAAGTTGAGAATCCATGCCAATTGATAAAATGAAATTGCATAAAAGTGAGAGCGCTGAGGTAGTTTGATGGTAGTGCTACTGGATCGAACCAAGAGGGATAGATGCATTGTGTGTTGGTAGCTACATAAGAGAACAGTTTTGGACACAAAGGTAATATTATTGAAGCTTGTGCAATGTAGAGGCTGATACGGTGAGGAATTGGAGAGGAGGATTTTTCAATAGAGTGAGGGATCAAGGTCTCTGGAGTATCAATCATTTGTTAGAAATGAACCAATGAACAACTGAGTATATTACATGAAGTGGAAGCGAAAGAATTGGTAGATTAATCATTTGATTTCTCAAGGTTGAGGTTGTAGAACCATGCAAAAGGTTTACACAGATGAGAGAGTGTTTGTTGTACATGTCTTATTTTCTAAAGTTGTGTTTTGAATGGTAGGGAAGTTGGAGAAAAGGAGAAGATTAGTTAAAAGGATGGGTAAAAGAAGAGGATTAACCATGAGAGGAGGCAAAGGTAAGGCAAGTCTAAAAAAGGGAAAGATAGAGTACATTGAGGGAACAACATAATGGGTCCTCTCCTACTTGTTGTTGATCCCCCTCTCCCCCTTCTTGCTTCATCTCCTTCGATCCCCCTTCTCCCCCCCCCTTCTTGCTTCATCTCCTTCCCCCCCCTCCTACTTGTTGTTGATCCCCCCTCTCCCCCCCCCTTCCTATCCTCTCCCCCCTTTCACCTCCTTCCCTCCTCCCACCCCCCCTGATTGCATTTCTGCCCATGCTTGCCTACTCCTGGTTGGTCGTGAACCCTCTTGCTAGTTGGCAAACCCACCCTTGTGTGTCATTAGTCACTTTACAACTTCATGCCAGTCAAGTGGGCAGGACTTTGCACCCCCCTTGTGTTGTTCCTCATGCGGGGTGTAAGGATCAAGCCCTATGTGGCCACATATTAAGGGGTGTGCCACATGTGGGGGGCACCTTCCTCTTTTTTCTATCAAAACTTTCATTTGGTGTCAAATGTGCAAAATACCTTACTAAAAAGGAATTTTCATTCCCCTCACATTCTCCCACCCACTGTACCTCCACCCTTGCTTCTGTAGATCATAATTTGTGGAGATGGATATATGTAGTGTTGCAAAAATGCCCTCTTTTTAGTCTACTAGGTCAATATCAAGTGGAGGTGATTGGTTTTGGAAAAAAGTCCAAAACAAGAACAAAAGTCCAATTCTTTTGAATACAATGTACTTGATGCGACAATGAGTGTACTCAAGGGTGGACCATTTGAGGGCACCATCACGTTGTTGAATGACCATAAAATCTTATCATACGTGCCTTTTGTCACAATAATTATAGACCACTGAAGAACATATCTATGGCTATGGGTACTATAACATTCGTTGCCATCAAAGTTGACATGGATGGAGGAGCTACAAATTAATTGATTATTGTAATAACCCTAAAAATGGCCCTAAAATGAAGATCGTGCTATAGTTAGTCCATTAAACATAGAGAACTCTCACACTATGATATAGTTTTTGCTTTTCTCGATAGTCTATCTTAAGGCTTGTTTGCTTGTAGCTCACTTTTGTGAATGAGCACAAGGGATTGTTCGTGCATCTAGTTAAAGAGTACAATGAAGAAGGCATCATGATGTTCACGCTAAAAAATGTGTCCTACATGTTTGTCTTGGGTGTTTTTGACTTCACTATGTTGGCAAATATTCCCGAGGGACCAAGCAAGAAAGAGCTCACACATGTCTTCGTTATGCAAGTTAGGAGTCTTGGATATGGTCGTATGGTAAATTCTATCCCAATGTTTTCAAGTTCATTTTTAAAATTGCTCTTCCCATCATTATTGCCCATATTGTTATGTAGGTGAGTGGATTGCTCTAATTCATAAACCTTAATGCACAGCTCCTCAAGTATTACTATGGAGTTTGCGCCAGCACATGTGTCAGTCGGGATCATCAATGCTCCTTTTGCTATAGCTGCAACCGAGCCCAAACTATTTCTCAAACTCCAAGCTTGGCAGGGAAGATAGTCCTTCATGGAGGTGATGAGGTCACCATTTAGTTTCGAGAGGCATGGGCATGTGGATAGCATATTGGCATTGGAGGACCCATTCTTAGAGCATCATAGTGAGAATGTCCGTGTGTGTTTGATGCTTCATTGCATTAAGCATAGTAGAACTTTTACTCTGAATAGTTTTGGCCATATTATTGCTTTTGAGGTAGATGTTTGATGCATGATGCAATGCTTGTAATTCGTTTCAATGCAAACAATGAGAGTTATCTTTCATATCATTGGATTGTCTAAGAAATTTTCCTTTGTTAAATTTTACTATTGTAAGCACGTGATTATGTCTTTCCTAAAAGAAAAGCTTGATTGAAACATGATGCAATGCTTGTAATTAGTTTCAAGAAACAAGGAAAGCTTCTCTTTCAAATAATTTCATTGAAAAAGATAGTTATGTTTCCTTAATTGTCAATTTGTAAACACATGGATATCTCATTCGAAAAAGAAGTGGTTGAAAATCTTACACATTGATCTTCTTGCAAAGTCAACTTTTTTGGAAAGACACCCACATAACACGGACATTATTGAGTGTTTGATACACCTTATTCCTTCACAATCATACTCATATTTATTAGACATGCTTACACAATGCATTCAACCAAATGTTGACTCTAGCAATTGCCCATGTAATGCCCTTCACAATGTTGCCATTGATTATAATAACAAAAGTGCTAACAAGAAGGAAATTGCATGCATGGCAGCCAACGTCTCTACTTCAAGAGCATTGCTATATAGTTTTTTTACTAAACTTTTGCAAAAATTGAATTGTTCATTTAGGATATTTTTGAATGTCTACAAAAGCTTCCATGTTGTCCTTCCTCACACTGCATTATACCATACAATCCTTTTTGATGAAACAAGCATTCCAATGCAAATCTCTCCTTTGTAGGAATGTCAACATAAGTGAGCATATGTAACTTTGGGAAAAAGAAGATGAGAAGGACATTGCACTCCTTCAAAGAAACCAAAATGTAAGTGCTATAGAGCTTGCAACAATATTCATTGGGACACACAGTAATGGGCACTAGCCTATCCAATCAATTATGTGCAAGGTTTATAGAATAAAAGATGCAAATGTTGCAAAGGCAAACAAAGCAAATGTGCTCCCTATAGTTGGTAAAGTAGATCCTACCTTAGAAATAGATGCTTAAGCTGCCAACCAATCGACTATGACACAAGGAGGGAGGTTAAACAACCACCAAAGAGAAAAAGAGAAACTAATATTGCTTGCACCAATTTTGTAAGAACAGTATAAGACTCACCACAACATGCTTGTATATGCTACAATCGTTTAACATTTCTTTCCAAGGTAAAGACAATAAAATAAAAAATGAGTTCTTTCTTGCAACAAAATGGTATCATTCAAAGAGATATTCCTTCAAAGCAAAGATGCTTGTGTATGCTTTGCTTCAAACGTATTAAAAGTAATGTTCTAACCACATTTTGCCACAAGAACATGGTTCTATTAAAGAAAACAAGTGCCTTGAATGATATCAAAGCACATCTTGTATCAATACAAATTCCTTTTGCACACATACAAGAACTAAGATTTGATGGTCAATATGGTCTCAAAGGGCACGGAGTGAATGTACTTGTAGACGTCGATAGAGCTTGGCATGTTCTCCCATGATTCCTCCTAGATAGTGCAATTGCTATGGTGGTTCTTAAGAGGTAAGTTGAATGCACACACAATTAGTACATGGCATCTACACAGGGCAGCAAGCAATTGACTTCAAAGACAAAGCTATTGTTGTCACTCCTTTAGAGGGATTCTCCATTGAACATTTTCAAGGACAACTACTATGAAGAGCTAGCATTTCCAAGTATCTAGGCCCTTCTACTTTCTTATAAACTTTGTCTACTATTGAAAGACTTTGGGAACCTTTGCTTTAGTGTTTGGAGAAACTTGAACATACATCAGTTGATCATGGCGAGATCATGGCCAAACCATATTCTTCCAATAGAATAAGAAACTTGATCCGCCAAGACCCGATAACAATAGCTCAATACTATGCGCATAGATTCCAAGTAGTGAAATGGGTGCTGAAGCAAGATGCTTCAATTGTGGGGAGCATCATGGACTTCTACTTTGTCACTGAATTTCAAAATTGTGGTACTAGCCTCACCACAGGTTGCTTTGGATTAAGGGATGACCAATGTATGGTGCCTCAACAAATAAGGAGATAGAAAACCTTGTGGACAAATACATATGTTGTGACATATCAAAGCTTGAGCTACCAAACCCTAAGATCCAATCCCATAAGCACAAGAAGACTTGTAAAAGAAGAGGAAAGGCTTGCCGTTTTGGATTTCCTTAGCCACCCATGTGCTCAACGAAGCTTTTAAGTCCTCTAAATAGAGAAGAGATCCACAATAAATGGAAAGAACAATGAAACACATATGTACACTTCTACTAGACCCACCTATGCTTCATCTAACATTTGGTGACTACTTTGCTTAACTTAAGCTTACTGAAGAAGAACACATTATGATATTGTGTTCAAGTATAAGACAACCTACAATGTTCCTGAGGTGTGAGCCTAAGGATATCTTCACTAACAACTTCAACCGAACTTTATCAAAATTCTAGAAAGCGAACACTGACCTTCAATTCATTTTAAATCCACATGAAGCAACATCATCTTGCACATCATACATGATGAAAGTAGACAAAGAGGCTACTGAGGCTATTAGAAGAGCATTTGCTAATTGTAAACAATCAAAAGCCCATGCAAATGAATGCATATGCAAAGTTGGCAATGCAATACTAAATATGCAGCATATAAGCGCGTAGCACAAGCTGTGTGCTTATGCATATCTTTACCTCTAACAACAAGCACTAGGGAGTTCTCCTACATTAACACTAGTCCTATTAAGGAGAGAACCTTATAACTCAAATGATGATGCGAGCTAGAGAAGCTGGACCGTGAGAGCAATGACATCTCCTTCATTGATGTTGTCACAAAGTACGATGCACGGAGTCTTCTTGTCTTTGTTGTTAGTGAATATGGAAGTACCAAAAACACCATGAAGAAGCGTAAGTGCAACAGGATTATTTGCTTCAAGAATTATAGCAAGGCTAAGGACCCTGAGAAACATTATAGAGAATTATGCTTGCTTTACTTGCCTTTCATCAAGCATGAACATTTGCTAAGTGGCACAATGTTTATGAAATCAACAAAGAATCAATAGAAACAAATAGAATCCAATTCAATAAACTATTTTCCTTCAAGCCAACAATTTCTATCTCTACCATATCAAATTCTTCCATATCTTTATCCTATAACAAAGATGACAAAAAAGATGAGTTTGACTTGCAAGTGGAGTTCCCCAAAAACCCTAAGCAAAATCAATTCATTCAACATGCTCACTCTACATACAAAGCAAAAGCAAACAATGATTATCATGCATCAGTTCACACTTTGAATTCTAATCAATGTGCAATAGTAGAAGACATCTTGCTCAAGAATCTAAGACCAGCAACCCCCCTACACATATTTCTATCAGGAAACACAGGCATTGGCAAGACATTCACATTGCTAGTGTTGATCCAAGCACTGTTAAGGCACTCAATATCACTATGATACATCAGACTACCTAAAATTCTTATGCTTGCACACACAAGTAAAGCTACATTTAACGTGGGTGGAACAACCATACACTCAATGCTTCACTTGCCGCTCATGACCTCCACATACAAATCCCTTTCTATAGAAACCCTTCAAACACTTTGAGGTCTCTATAAGAACTTAGACTTGATAGTTTTTTATGAGGTTTCCCTCATTGGCCAAAATACTTTTATTGCAGTAGGCATGCAAATGCAAGAAATAAAACGCAACCATTTGGAACCCTTCGCAAGTGTGGATGTACTCCTCTATGGGGATTTATGCCAAGCAAGCATGGATCTTTCTAAGAAGGCAACAACATTAACTATGCTCTTGCATTTGGAAAGTACTATGAGTTAAAGATGCCTATGTAGCAAAGTGACTGCAAGTTCTTGGAAATTTTAAGCCGCATTCGAATTGGCACACAAACAACTACTGGAACGTTCTTTATCATCATGCACCTATAAACAAGCATGAAGTTCCACACCTCTTCTACAAAAATGTGGCAAAATACAAGCACAATGAAGAGGTCTTCCATATGTTGCTCTCTCAGTCGCACATCCTCAAAGTCATGGACATTAAGCATAAAACATGTAGTAGGACAATCCAACTATGAATGGACCCAGAAAACACAGGAGGGCTTCATGCTGAGCTATGACTTAAACTTGGTATGATAGTGGAACTTTGATCACGACATCTAAAAATTGTCGATGGCTTGGTACAAGGTACAGATGCTGCTTTCATAGACTCCAATCTAGAGAAAAAAACATTCATTGTATGGGTGCGTTTCACCAATAGTCAAATTGGCTTCAAAACACGAGCAGAGAACTCAATGTTCTAGACAAAAGAAACCCATTCATCATGGACACCAATCTTCCAAGTCACTCATGAATTCCAAATAGGAAAGAACCAATTTTCACTATAGTCGGGAGCTATTAGTACAATGGACAATTCATCACTCCCATGGGCTTTCAATGAACTACTTGGGACTTGACCCTAGTGGCATTAAATCACATGGCCTAGCTTACATTGCATTGTCTCATGTATGAGATCCATTAAACCTCTACATGCTCCAACCATTGGAAATGAAACACATCAAAGTAGATGCATCAGTCCTGCAAGTGGCTCAACTCAACTCATGCATGGAAATTTGATTGCATAAATCTTGTAGAGCAATACGCAGCACAACCAATCCTACAATCCTTGAACACAAGGACATTTTAAAATTACAAAGAAGACATACTTTGAAGTCCAAATCTCCTTGCTTTAAAAATACTTTGCCTCCAAGAAATACACCCTCAACCTTGCAATGATACAAACAACCCAAAATTCAAACAAATTATCGAGACAATGGGCCTTGAAATTTCAACTTACTACAAGAACAAAATAGATCTCATAGACAAACAATATTACTTCCATGATGGCATTTATTGCTTGCTAACAATTTTTCAATCTTCATGTGTGTAGATAACAGCTATAATAAACGTATACAAGTCCCCAAAAACACAAACTAATACATTAATTGATTTATTGGACCACATGCTCAAGAATTTGAATTCAAACATTCCCAAATACATCTTGGGAGACTTCAATATAGACTATAGAATCAAAACAACTAATATGCAAAAACTCATCATGTTCATGAAATGATATAATATGGAACAACTAATTGACGACCCCACTACAAAATTCATAGTTCCACATTGGATCATATCTAGATAAATACACTCATCAAAAACCGGCTTACAGGAACACATTACACATATTGGTCTGACCATTCACTTATATACACTACTCTTTTGAACATATGAATACAAACAACTATGTCATGAGCTTACACCCATATCTGGTAGGCCTCATGAATATAATCATCTTGTTAGTGATATTACCCGTACAGGGTCTATAGGATCTTGCAAATCATAGGATTGAATGTATTTGCAGTCACACTAAAAGCGTGATTAAATGGTCTCTTGCCAAAAACCTAAATTCCCTTCATAAGCTCACGTGCCAAATGCCCCATAGCCACAAATAAATCTTGTAAGAAACAAAAAGATTGTTTTTTTGCTTTTGAAGGACCCTCACCTTCAATAGATGGTCAAGTCGGAGGTGTTGCACAAATAGATGAGACTGCCGACAAACTTCCTATACCTCCCGATATTTGCTGGTGGTGAGGCATCCTTCATAGACAGCCTCGCATTTACCTCCATAGGTGTAGCTATCTCCTTGCACTCGGACATACCAAATGCCTTCAAGATCTCCCTTGCATATTTCTGCTGAGAGATGAAGATCTTGCCTGGCTCTTGCCAGACTTCAATCCCCAAACAGTAGTGCATCAAGCCTAAGTCTGTCATCTCAAACTCTGTGCTCAACGCCTTTCTAGTCTGCTGGATCATGTCTTCATAATTACCTGTAATAAGGAGATCATCCACATATAGAACAATAATAGCAGATTTTCCACCTTTCCTGTACACATACAAGTTAGCATCTGAGGCACATCTTTTGAAGTTTAATTTATGAAAGAATTTGTCTATCCGTTGATACCGTGCTCTTGGGGCCTATTTCAGCCCCGTACAAAGCCTTCTTCAACTTACATACCTTGTTCTCAGAATGGGGGGTTTGATTTTCTTCACTTTTTACCCTGTTTCATTTTCAACAAGTTGTAGCCATTCTTTCAATTTACCAAAAGCTTGAGCCTTTTCGCGAAGAAAGTACACCCACATCTTCCTAGTATAGTCGTCGACAATCAATAAAAAATAGGAAGATTCCCCCAAGGCCTATGTAGGCATCTTACTGCACAAGTCAACATGCACCAACTCTAGAGGAGCGTTTGCTCTATTCTTGCTTTCTTGTGGGAAAGCCTTTCTCTTGCCCATCATGCAAGCTTCACATGGTTCTTTGATTTTTGCTACTGTAGGTAAGTGAGCAACCATACCTTGCTTCTGCATCTCCTTCAACACTACAAATCTGATGTGGCCAAATCTTTCATGCCAAAGTCTGCTTGTGCCCTTGTGCCCAGTCTAGCGGTGGCTGTAAGAGCACTTATCTCATACAGGTTGTGCCTCCTTACTCCTATGCCAACAAGATTGCCAGCACTATCTAGAATTTTTGCTCCTATACCATCAACAGGGCATTTTGCGTTATTTCCAACCGTCACAGTGATGGGTTCCTGTAGAGGCTACATGGAACAATATAGACCCTACTTGCAGGTCATGTGATGGGAGGCACCACTATCCAACACCCATGAATGAGTGGTTGATGCTTCTTGAACTGAGGAACACTCTTCCTCAATGGCCAGAAATAGATCCAACTCTGCTTCTGCTATGTTAGCTATCTCTTTCCCCTTATCTGTCTTCTTCAGGGTACCATTCTTTTCATCTGCTTTCTTGACTCGGCAATCTGCAATCACATGGCCCTTCTTCTTCAGTAGAAGCATTCTCCCTAAAACCTCTTCTTGCCGCCCTTCTTCTTTTTGTCACCACTAGTAGAGGACTCACCTTTGGTGGAGGAACCACCTTTGCCTTTCGCAGTGGTAGAGAATGTAGCATCCCCACTGCTGCCTCCATCTCGAGCTTTAAGCCTCAATTCCTCCTCCATAAGTAAAGCACATAACTACTCAAATGACAATGGTTGGGGTCTCACCTGAGTGTTAAGCACTGTTATCAGTCCATCAAACCTTGGTGGACATATTCGGAGACACCACCAAGCTAGATCTTCGCTAGTCTTTTGTATCCTAGCACTAGCCATCTGGTCATGCGGACTTTGGTTCAGGTTATGAATGCCTCCGCTCTCTCCTTCATTAAAATTCTCAGCTGCGAGGCGATCCTCCAGGTTTTGGATCCTTATCTGATTTCGCATCTCATACTCACTCTTCAATATGTTCCAGGCCATAGTTGCCTTAGATGTATGCTAAATCAAGGTCAAAACACTATCAGTAGTACTTGTAAGACGAGCTTCTTTGTTTGCAGGTATGAGCAGAGAGCATGTAGCCAGCCCCAGGGGTGTGTCAAGGGTGGGGGGCGTAAGTCAGTGTTGAAGCTATCAGGGCCGGTAGTGTGCTTATTGAGGGCTGCTCTTAGTAGCTAAGGGGGCTGCAAGGCTATCTTCTAGCCCATACCAGCTCCACATGAGGGCGCAATAGTGCGAGATCCATGGCAAAGCTATAGCATACAAATAGCAGAGTAGCAGAGTGGGGTGCACAAAGGGCATGGCCACCAATAGTAATAGCAACAGCAATAGCTCAGGGCACCACACATGTAATTGGGTGTGCGTTATGGGCACTAGCAACAGGAGGGTAAAGGGGCCATGCGGGATGTCGCATGTAGGAGGGGGTGCGCCACAGGCACCAACATCACCAGCAGCCAGGCGAGGAGGTGGGGGGAGAGAGATTGAAAGATAGAGTGTAGGCATCATGTAGGAGTAAGAGAGAGAGAGAGAGACAGAGAGACAGAGAGAGACAAAGAGAGACAGAGAGAGACAGAGAGAGACAGAGACAAAGAGACAAAGACAGAGAGAGAGAGAGAGAGAGAGAGATATGCTAAGTTAAATAGTAAGTTGAATGTGAATCAATAGGCACCATTCCCTTTCAACCCTGAAATATCACTAGGACCATCAATGGCGATGGTCACAGAAGCATGGATCTCCACCCACTGTTGGATCCATGCCCTTGCATAATCATAATTTTGCATGCCCAAATTTATCACCTAAATTATGTGATTCACTTCAATTCATCGGGTGCTTCAATGCACTCAATGAAATCACTGACGCCACTCACTGCGACCAGCCCGCTGCACCACGACCAACCCACACTATCGAATTGTTGTACGTGCACCATGATATTCTTTTTTTTTGCCATGCTTTGGACCAAGGCATGCTTACACCCATTCCATGAAGGGGGGGTGGGAGGGTGAAATGCCCCCCTAAGACATCACCAGGGGGTTCTAAGGGGGGGCAAAGATACATGAAAATTGGTGCATGAGTTACTTATGAGTTGTGTGGTTAAAATTGTAAGATAAGGGTGTGGCTCACATAGCAAGATAACAATGGATAACCTGCTTATATCTTGTATCTTCTCACTTGCTGGATAAGAAAGGCACAGGATTGGATGTTTATTTGTGAACGTGACCCACACTGGGTGAACCACGTATATTGGTGTCTCTTTGCCTCTTCCATTCTGTGTGCTTTTTGTATTGTGTATTTTACACATTCCGCTTCTCACATGGTTGCTCCATTATCGCGTTGCTCCTAACATGACTCACATGTGTTAGGTATCACACCTATTATTGCCTAGTCAACTAACCAATTAGTTCCACCTAGTAGCTTGAATAAAATGTTGAATCCAGCTTTCAGCCTATCGACGGTTGATCACTGATTTTCTAGTTTCCTCCTGGGAATTAGCTTCTAGAGCCGATTTCTACTCCCAACAAGCAAAGCAAGGAAAAAAAGAAAAGGAAACTTTAGAAGGAAGCGAGCTTTTCCTAAAACCAACTAAGTTTGGAAACCTTCTTTTTGTAATGCAGATCTTCATCAAAACTCTCACCGACAAAGAAAGGTTTGATACCATCCATGGATGCCGATTTCTACTGCCAATAAGTGGAGCAAGGAAAAAAAGAAAAGGAAACTTTAGAAGGAAGCAAGCTTTTCCTAAAACCAACTAAGTTTGGAAACCTTCTTTTCGTAATGCAGATCTTCATCAAAACTCTCACCAACAAAGAAAGGTTTGATACCATCCATGGATGATTTTTTCATGTTAGTTTTGTTAAGAATCAAAACTTTTAAAAATCAAAGTATGAACCATTTTGCAAAGAAACAAAGTCTTTAAAGTTGTGGCTCCATAATATCATGCAATATACAAAAATGCAAATTGTCTAATTCTCCATTGCATCCTTTCGACCCACTTTGTAGCACCCATGATTAGTGGGTTGCATTGTGATCCATGAGGAATCCATTCCCCATGCTCATCCTTATCATTCTTCAATACAACAGGCTATAAACTACTTCTATATCTATCATTTTCTACTTCCATAGGTTCTGCCCCTGCACCATATGATTAAAATTAGCTCTTTCTACCTCTTTCTACTTCCAAAGACCCTCAAACTTTATGCCTTCTCTTCTCTCTTTCTGTATCCTGGTCTTTCTCTTTCTCTACAACTCTCTCTCTCTCTCTCTCTCTCTCTCTCTCTCTCTCTCTCTCTCTCTCTCTCTCTCCCCCTCTCTCCCTCTCTCTCTCTCCCCCTCCTTCCCTATTTCAAAAAACATAGAATACTTCTCTCTCTCTGTCTGTCTTCCAAGGTACCCCTCACACAAACAAACAGCAAATTATTTTGAAATACTTAGTTTAAGATTTGCTCTCTTCCTACTTTGTTTCTTCACAAACAAAGAAAACATTATCAAGATCATATCACTCTCTCTCTCTCCCTCCCAAAACTCTTTGATTAGGATCTCTTTTTCTTCCTTCTTTCTCAAATACTTCCAAAACCTAGTAGTTTGAAATAAAATCTATGTCTCTCTCCCTCAATCATCCCCTCAAATGGAAGAAAACATAGCAGTTCAAAATATAATCTCTCTCTCTCTCTCTCTCTCTCTCTCTCTTCCCTTCCTCTTCTATCCCTCCCATACTAGCGAAGAAACAAACGATTATTTTTTGTCTCTCTCCCTCACTCATCCCCTTAAATAGAAAAAAAAGCATAGCAATTTCAAATATAATCTCTCTCTCTCTCTCTCTCTCTCTCTCTCTCTCTCACACACACACACACACACACACACACTCTCTCTCTCTCTCTCTCTTTCCCTTCCTCTATCTATCCCACCTATACTAATGAAGAAACAAATGACTATTTTATGTCTCTCTCCCTCACTCATCCCCTCAAATAGAAAAAAACATAGCATTTTGAGATAATCTCTCTCTCTCTCTCTCTCTCTCTCACACACACACACACACTTTCCGTTCCTCTATCTATCCCTCCTATAGCAGTGAAGAAAAAAATCTCAAAAATAGTCTTGTAGTTTTTAATATCATCTACCTCAATCTCTCCCTCTTCCTTGTCTTTTGTAACAAACATATAGACAAAATGTGATACAAAAATGTTTCTACTTAATACAGACAAAACTTTCAAAGAAAAATCACTTGATTACCTAAGAAATATGAGAGAAATATGTGTTCCTTCTTCTGGAGTTAGCTCTCTATGCTCCAAAAAGGTAGAGAGAGAGCCAAAAATGATAAAACACTCGTTTTTCTCACTCCTTCCAAGTAGATTTAGGTCGCAACTTTAGGAGTTAACTCTCTATACTCCAAAAAGGTAGGAAAAGAACCAAAAATGACAGAACATCCGTTTTAATCACTCCTTCCAAGTAGATTTAGGTTGCAACTTTGGTTTCTAAGAGAGAGTGAAATAAGTAGAGAATGAATGGAAGAGAAGAGGGATGAACACAGCTTGGGCAAAAGTTTCTCTGAGAGATTTTTGAATGTGGAAGAAAAAAGTGAGCAAAGAGGAGAGAGAATGACTAATTAAGAGTGGAATGAAGATATATTGAAACCAGCTACTAGAAAGTGGCTGGAATGAATGTTTCAAACATTTTGAAGAGAGAGAATAGGGAGAGAGTTGGTTAGGAAGTCAAAGTTTTGGCCAAATGGTTGAACCAAATGGAAAACATGAGCATAGTTCTAGCTAGGTGATAGTTTGCCATGGGAGGAAAACACGGAGTCCTAACATGGTCAGGGCAAGCCTACCAAAGATAATTTTTTTATTGCGAAGCACCAATGACGTTTTTTGCGGTATTTTGAGAAAAAACTAAAATTTCCCTTGGATTTGGGGAGCCTCTCTTACAGAGAAGTCCACATGGCATAATCTCCTTCATGGATACCATATTCCCTTATCCAAGCCTCTAATATTTTAGTAATTCTCCAAAGGCCCCTTTTTTAGTCCAAATTTTTTGCAGCACTAACCTAGGACATCATAGAGAGAGCATGCATATGTGTGCCAAACATCTGGATCTGTGATGGGGATGGGTGGCTTCCCCTCCGATAGGAGTCTGCAGCTCTAGATAGGGTCCCCCCTCTGAAAGGATCCAATCACCTCATCCATCATGTGTATGAGGAAAGCCTGCTTCTTACACCATGTCACTTGGCATGAGATCCATTGTGCCTTTGGTGCATCCAAGCATCCCAGTGGTCGCTCACGTGTAAGGTGGGCTCTCATCTCTCGGCAGTCATCATCAAACCAGGGGTTTTGGGGCATTTTCCCATCTAGGACACATACAAATCGACTTGGTGGAAAGGATCTAGTGTGGCAGCCTACTGTATCATCAAGACAAGGGTATCTGAGGCATGGACAAGGTCCATCCCTACTACAAGTAAGACTAGAAGATCTGAGGCCAAGTGGTTCACATATATTAGTTCAAGATCATGGCTAAACACGAGGTACCGAGGAGGTTCCTCCTCATGGTTGGCAGACCTGAGATACGAAAGGCAAGGAATGAGTGGTTGTTCCCAAGCGGAGGAGGGGCACAATGAAATCCTATATTTGTGGGGCTAGAGCTAGTGGACTTAATAGGTAGTCTAGTGTGCATCCTCCCCCGCCATGTGGGAAACAAGTGAGCCCACTAGATGATGGCCATCTCTGGAGACCGTTATATATGATCAAGTTGTGGATAACCCCCAACTCACGTAGATATCTCCCGTATGCTGTCACTGGTGCATCTGCATCTGCTGACTACCTCACTATCCCCATCTCTACTGCATCGATCTTTGGCACTATGAGGGTATCATCATCAAAATCTAGTATGCCAACACTTCTATTTCTAGTACATGCATTGAAGTCACCCAGAATGAGGGTGTCCCTTGTCTAAAGAGCTCCATGATGTCATCATGAATAGTATCATATGGGTTGCGCTCTTCTATGGTGACTTCTCATAACGGAAGCGGAACGGAAGAGGGAGAGAGAGAAATAGAGAGCCACACAAGTTTTTGGTGGGTGTAGAACACGCTAATCTTCTTTTACATTCATTTATATATGATTTTGAGTATTGTACATAACCGGGGTAAAGGCATAGTGACCTTTAACCCCCACAACCTCCCACTTAAAGGACAATGTGCCTTTAAGGGAAAACAACCAGTGAGCATACTATCCAATGCCCATCAATACACAACAATACTCAAACCGTTGACTAGGTAGACTCTTCGTCAGTATATCTGCAGGGTTATCATCTATATGAACCTTTACAAGCTCTATGCACTTGTCCTCAAGTACCTCCCTGATGCAATGGTACCTAACCTCAATGTGTTTGGTCCTTGCATGAAAGACCAGATTCCATGCTAGCTGAATAGCACTCATGGAATCACTATGCAATGTTGGTACACCTATATGAATCCCCAAATCTCCCACTAGCCAATCAAGCCATATAGCCTCCTTGCAACCCTCTGTGGCTGCAACATACTCAGCCTCTTTTGTAGACAAAGCAACGCACTTCTGTGCACGAGACATCCACAACACTGCACCACCCGCAAAGATGAACACATAACCAGAAGTGGATCTCCTACTATCCACATGCCCTGCATAGTCTGAATCTGTGTACCCAAGTACACGCATGTCTCCTCTACCAAAGCAAATGCACACCTCCTTGGTACTCTTCATGTACCTCATGATGCACTTAACTACCTCCCAATGCCTCTTTCTAGGATTAGACATATACCGGCTAACAACTCCCACTGCAAATGCAATGTCTACTCTAGTAGCTATCATAGCATACACAAGACTCCCAACCGCTGATGCATAAGGAACCTTGGCCATCATGGCCCTCTCCTCATCTGATTTGGGACTATCTGTATGACTCAATTTCACATATGGAGGCAATGGAGTACTCACTGCCTTCCCCCCCACCATATTGAAATGTTGCAATACTTTTGTAACATACTCCTTCTATGAAAGCCAAAGGAGTTTCCTACTCTGATCACGCATGATGCGCATGCCAAGAATATGACCTGCAAGTCCCAAATCCTTCATATCAAAGGCCTCATGCAACTTGGCCTTTAATGCATCTAGCTCATAAGTATTCTTGCTAGCCAATAACATATCATCCACATATAGTGCCAAGATTATCAGGCTATTATCCTTAGCCCTTTTAGTGTAGAGGTAGTGATCAATTTCACTCCTAAAACCCTGGGACCGAATGAAAGCATCAAACTTCTGATACCATTCTCTAGGCGCTTGCTTAAGACCATAGAGACTCTTCTTCAGCTTGCAACCTAAATGCTCTTTTCCCTTTCCTTCAAAGCCTTCCGGCTGCACCATGTAAATTTCCTCATGCAGATCCCCATGCAAGAAAGTTGTCTTAACATCCATCTACATAAGCTCCATAATGGATGAGGGAGTGGCAATCAAAGAGTGATTGTGCGAGATTTGGCAAAAAGGAAATTGGGGCTCCCAAAAATGTGTGTTGTGCATGTCCTTGAATGTGCAGATGTGGTGTGCATGCAGATTGCACACTCAAAGATACATGCAAATGACCTATTTGAAGGTGGGTCCTTCGTCCATGTTGAAGACAATGTCGTGGCGTATTCGCATATTTCGTTCTTCAAGCATGGGATGCTGCTCTGGAACGTCACGCAACCAAATGACGAGGAGGGGGATGTAATGGATGGAAGCAACGATGGTGGGATCGAGAACTTCTGCGAACTAATAAATGTAGTCTTGCATATGGGTAATGAGGCCATACAATGTGCTGACGGGGGGAAAGTTGAGCAGGGAAAATTGTATATGACTTTAGAGTCATTATCTCGCATTGCCCAAAAAATAGACCACTTCCACCTACGAGGCACGGGCATGTACATAGGGTGTATACGGCAAGAACAACATGCATCATAGTTAATGGATCCAAAATTCCTACTTTTGCAAAAATGGTACCCTCCAAGTGGGCTGAATCCTTGCTTCATCAGGTGTAGTGGGTACCTGAGAGGGGTTCGATTTGATATAGTCTCCTCTTGCCTCGGGTTGATGGGTCTCTTCCCACTGATGGGGTAAGTCTGGCTGATGAAGGCAATAAGTGCACAGACTTCCATGATATTGACTGCTTTGAGGTCGTAGCTTTGGAGCTTGCCTTTTATTATACAATTGGAGGATTCCAGTGGGAGGGTACCCCTCCATGCTGCAAAAGAAATTGATAGGTCTGTTGAGCCTCCTCTCTATCACGTTTGCGGATCCACTTGAGGCCCTCGGCATAGAATGTGGGGAGCATGCCTAGGTAGGGAGGTTATTAGCCTTAGTGAGTTCCAAAACCTCAGAGTCTACAGGAAAAATTGAGGACTTGAGGATACACCTACATTAGCTTCAAAAATTGATGAGGATGGGGTTCAAGGGGAGATGGTGGATGTCTTGGTCCTCTTGAAATTGGAGGTCACCTCTAAAAAAGGCCATGGCCATGATTGAATGTGCATGGAGAGAATGGCGGCGGATGCCATCTAAAATGTATGTGGGTGGGAGGCGGTGAGTGAGGTCTAGGTGATATTGGATAGAGGAGATTTTGAGAATGTTGAATTGAAATTGGAAGGTGTCTTCCACTATGTGGGGTTTGAGGGCGTGGGTGCTGAGGCGACAGATGCTTCTACTACCTGTTCATATTCCTCCCCCTGTTGATTGTCCATTTCCATCTCTTTGGTAGGTTGGGTCTGCGCGAGTTCTAGCTAGTGGTAAAGTTGGTTGTATTTTTCCAAATGTTCGCAATTGGAGGCGTGTAGGGATTTGATTTTTTGGTGATTGGCCTACTATGACCTTTCTTTCTCCTATCGATATTGCTCTGGGGCAAGCTTTGCTTCATTCATTTGGAGAAAATTTGTATCAGCTCGATTGTTTCCGTTGAGATCTCTTGTTTGAGGACCTCATTCCTTTCTTGTAAGATTGCAACTAATTCTCTGGATTTGCACATTGCTTCCTCGAGGCTCTCTTCTACTGCCTATAGGCTGACAATGCGGCTCTAGTCTAATTGGAGTTCCTTTGTCAACCGTTGGATTTGTTCCTGGTTGTGGGCCTATGTTATAGACGCTTTTGCAAGTACCTCTTGCCACCTTTTGTAGATATTGTGGGTGATGTTGGCCCCAAAAAATCCATGAAGCGGTCCTCCATGAGTTCAACATGCACGGGTGCCTGCTCTTGTAGAGTTTTTTGTACTCGGATGGAAAACCATATGCCAGGTTGGCACAATGACCCAAGGCCTCTTGTACATCGATCTAGTTGGTAGTAGCAGATGGGCCTACTGCTTCTCCAATGGTTTGTTCGCCCTTAAGGGATGCCAGGAGGGAGGCAATGTGTTGGGATAGGTCAGGGGACTGCTGGGATTGAGGTGTGCCTAGAACTTGGTTTGTTAAAGTTCATGAGATTGTCATAGATTTGGTCACCGGTCAGATCCCCTTACTTGTGTGCTTTTGGATCCTTTTCTCCTTAATCTTGTTCACACCTAGGGGCTTTGTGGCAATAATGGAGGGGGTGGGGTTCCGTGAGAGGCATCATGACCTTCCAGTGCCCTATGCAAATTGCCTTTTGCTATGCTCGTTCGTGTTTGATATGCTACCATGGGAGGCTTCCCTTTCCTTCTCCTCCCATCTATGCTTTTGTGCTTCTTCTTGCATTGAGGGTGCTTGCGGGTTGGGGCTGGCAGCACACCTCATAGGGTGCAGTGTGCTACTCCAAAGTGTCTAGCCACAGCAAGTGGGATGTCTTCATTGCATCCTGAATGATCAACATTAATAGCATGGGGTTGTTGATTTTTGTTGTGGCTTGTGATACTACACTTCCAGCTCCTTGTAGAAGTAGTCCACCCAGTTTGTTTTGAATTGCACTAGCTTGAGAAGTCAAAGCAAGAGTTTTCCTATGACCATGTTGTGGTATCCGACATTTCAACTTTGGTGAGCATGCGCAGAACTCAAGCTTGACATAGGTGGGGTTCTTTGTGTCATCGAAGTGGATGCCCCCCTTGTGGCAATGAGCGTTGCATTTGACCCACTCAGTAACTTCTGCTCCATCTGTCATACCTTAACAAAGGGCTCAAACATCACTGGAAACCCATAAATTGCCTTGATGGCACTAAGGTTGAGCTAGAAGTGGTGGGTGATCCCTCATTCATTGGTGAATGATGTGAGCTTCATGGACGGAGTGTATTTATAGATGAGTCACCAAACTGAGGTCCAGGAGTTTTTAGACCAGGGGCATGAGACCAACAGCTTTGAGGAAGGGCTAGACTTCAGGGTCACGACATGCTTCATAGCATGTGTAGGAGTGATAGGAGATACAAAATTCTAGGTTAGGCTTGTAGTGGAAGGATGAATGGATTGCCAAGCCATTGAGCGTAGTGAGCAACTCATGACCTAGGGGGGATGTATTGGTAGTTGTGATAGAATGCTCAGTATAGAGAGGAGCAGAGGGGACAACTTTTCAACACTTGGTGGGGCGAGAGGTGGAAGCTTGACCACTCTCTTCAAGACGGGGTTGGCCATGGGTTTCCTCTACCAACTCTTGTTTGGTTATGTGATCGGGAAGGGGAAGACACAGAGGTAGAGTGATGGATGGAGTAGAAAGGGGAGAAGGTGGTTGAGTTATGGCAGTGGACGGAGTAGTAGATGGGCTTGACAAGCTTGTAGTGGAGATGTGAGTTTGGCTAGACTCCATGGGGCCAAAAGAGTGGTCGATCACAAAAAGGTCACTCAAAGAGTCGGCTAAACTCTCGGAGGAAGAACTCATGCAGATAGAAGGATATCGGGGCAGGGGAAACCAAGCAATATGGCTATGGTGGCAGGGTTGTCAATTGGAGATTTCTGAAAAACATTTACAAGAGTTTGGCTACAACTGGTAACGCAGTGGATTTTTGCCCTAGGGTCCTCCTTTTATAGTTTTGCAATGTGGCGCACACTGCACTAATAACCCAACGATGTCTTTCCTTGTCTTTGACATTTCTAGACATTTCTTAGGACTATGTGGGGACTAGATGGATGAGAGGAAGAAGATTATGTGTGTGTGTGTGTGTGTGTGTGTGCATGCGTGCATGTGTGTGTGTGCGCGCATGTGTGTGTGTGAACCTGCACCCGCATAGCTATGTGTATACATGGTTTTTTTGTGCATGTCAACATGTGCATATATGTGTGTTGCTAACCATCTTGTTGATTTAGATTAAGTGAGATTAGGGGAATTTTTTTTCCTTACTATTAGAGTACCCTTTGTTTAGTTTGTAACCATAGTGCTCTTGCCATGTATTAAAACATTATCACCTCATCTTACATAAAGAATGATTGTCCTTGAACAGCTTGTCTACACTTTTGATACGCACCTCTCCTACTATCTCCTTGTTTTGCTATTAACTTGATCCTTGTAGAGCCAGAGTATTTCATAGTTTTTGTCCTCATGAAACATGTAGTCATGGTCTAGCTTGATAATAGAAATTCTCTGAGCTCGGATGTCATCTAGACACAACTATCTCTCTTGAACTATACGAGCTTCAAGCCTGCAAACTAAAAGGGAATTGAGTAGTGAAAAGGACTTATCTAGGAAAAACTTAGTACTCTCCCTTCCACCCCTATCATGTTCCTACAAGTGATATGTACAAGACCTACTTAGCATGGACCAAGGCCAGATACTAGAAAATGAGATGGAAAAGCATCTCACATTTTTGCTTTCTGCTATGAGACCCAGAATTAGGGTTACTTTTTTTCCCTCTAGATAAAAGAAATTCTATTAAGTCTTGAAAATCAATCATACAAATCAACAATCTGAAGGTGCTAATCATGGAAGAAGAAACAAGAACCTACTTGTCAAAAATAAAAACTATCCTTATTCTAACGAATCCAAGTCACTGCCTAGGGAGACTCTATAATAGGGGATAACAACAACCAAGGTGGTGGGTTATACATCCAATGAAAACCTCTCATAGTAATGATATAAAAAATGCCTACAAGCAAAGCCTTGCAAAAGCACTTTTCAGCAGTCGCTCTAGAACCTAGAGTCATGTGCTCCCAAACGGCTCACAGGGTGAATCTAATGTCCCACTAGATGGTGATGAGGGTGGCTTCTAGGGAAACCTGGTGGCCTCCCATCACCAAATTGTAGTGGGAAACTCATACGTTCCAAGTAGTGATGCTGGAAGCTATCTCCCATACAGTGTCCTCTGGCAATCGCTTAATCTTGGAAACATATTACCTTGGACCTTGTAAGCTAGAGAGGTTGGATCAAAATGATGAAAGCATGACCGCCCATTGTGAGCCATGCCACCATCCCCCAGGTTGAAGTCACACTGCATCCGCTATGTGCTGGCAATCATGAGAGCTGCTATCTAGATCCTCTTTGTGGCACATTCAAAATTCTTTAGGACACTCGATTTAAAATAGGATTCTTGGCAGATCCCAGTGAAGATTGAAGATTTCTCAAGATTGCTTTATTCACTCCTTTTGGCCTCTACCAATTCAATGTTATGGCCTTCTCATATATATAGCTTCCTAGAACGAGCATAAAGATGCCCTTATGCAAGTTTTATACCTCTTGCAACAATATAATTTAAAATTGAACCCATAGAAGTGCAAGTAGTCATAGTCCAAACTAAAATATCTTGGATTTATAATTTCAAACGATGGCATTCGGCCTGATCCAGCAAAGTTCAAGGCTCTCCACAATTTTCTAGTTCAACCAATGCCGAGAAGCTTCAATAATTTGTGGGCATGGTAGGTTTTAGTGCTCATTTCATGTTGGAATTGGCACAATTATCGGCATCATTACAAGATTTGTTGCATAAAAATGCCAAATCCCTTTGGTCTCCCACAATGTCAGGATGCCTTTGATCAAATCTGCAACATCCTCAAGGAATATGCTCTACTATGCCACCTCTGAGGATCATTCAAGGGCCATTCTCTTGCAATGCCGTGACGTTGACCATCTACGTCTGATCCTTTATCTCAGTCATGCACTACCAGAATCAAGAAAAGAAATATTATGCCATAAAGTTGGAATGTCTAACCATCGTGTGGGCCATTTTCAATCTCCACCCATATGTCCATGGCACCAACTTTGAAGTACATGCTGATCTTGCAGCTCTAAAAGGACTCCTGAAAAAAACAGAACTTGCAAGGCCATTTGTCCCGTTCATTTTTGTTGCTTCAAGACCATACTTTTCGCATTTCTGGGAAAACTCAATCAAATTGTTAATGCCATTTCTTGGTCCCATATTGCCGTTGTACAGACAGATGACTCCTTACCTATGGCTTCCCGGATGCCTATTCCAATCCCCCATTCTTCACCCACCCTCCCTATAGTGGACGAACTAAAGTTTCTACAAGAACAAGATCCAGATGCCATCAACATCTGCCAACAATTGTAGTCCAACAAGCCGCCTTTATATTTTCACCTGATAGATGGCCTACTTATCACCAGCCCCCTTTTTTAGCCTTGGATATATGTATTGACCAGTTGTCATCATCTCTAATTAGATTCTTTTCATGATGGACCTTTTGGTAGTCACTTTGGCTTTTTGAAGATTCTGAAAAAATCCAATGTTAACTACCCTGATTCACATTGTCACATTTTCGCCTTCCCATGTAATCTTGTAAATATGCACAATGTGCCTAAGAATTTTATGGGGAATTTCCTTGGAGCCATATCGACCAAAGTAGATCTTAAAAGCTAGGGACATTACAATAGAGGAGGTAGGAAAAGAATGAGAGTATTGGGTTGGCCCTCCATTCGAAAGGTGGTATGTATAAATGCCCAAAAGTTTGACTTTGGTCTTCAGTTGTTGTATGCAAGGTTTGAGGAATACATGTCTCTCTCCTTTTCAAGAGTTGTGTCTTATGTTATTCTTGCCTCTTGCCTTTAGTGATTGCAACTCATCCCCTTACCCTTTTCTTGTCTCTTGAATCCCTTCCCCTTCCCCTCTCCGTCTTCCTCCCGCCTCTCCCATCCCTTCTCCCCCTTTTTCTCTTGTGGATTCACTCTGGCAACAACTTTAGAAGCCATTTGGGTGACACATTTGGACCATTCATACTTGCATAGCTCCCACAAGGAGTATCTTGAAGTAGGAGTCTCCATTGGCATGCTTTCAAGATCCCCACGACATTGTTAAGGATGGTGTAAATTGCACCATCTAGATAGGGTGTTAGGGGCAAACTCTAACCCTAACCCTAACCCTAAGGGGTTCACATGTTTATGTTCAATACAACATAGTGTACATGTAGCTATATTGTGAGCACTCCTAATAGAGAAGTTCATTCCCTTATGAGAGATATTTGGAGAGCAAGAGAGTTTGTGAAAACCATAGAAAGAGAGAGAGACTTTTGTGAGACCTTCAAGTACTTATAGCAACGTCCAAGGCGCAACGACCTCCTTCACGAGCTAAGACAAGCATCAACGTCAAAGCCCAAGCTTCAACAAAGCACAAGGGCAACCAAGGTGCTACACAACCTGCAACCTCCACCTGCTAGGTGGCTTCTCCAACTCATCAAAAAGCCTCTTGCAAGCAACTATCTGTGCGACAAATGCCTCCAACGACACGCTCAGATGAACTACAGCTACCACCAGCTCCCACGGTCCTACAATAGCCCATCAACACCTCTGTCAACCCAAGCAAACCTTCAATCAACTCAAAAGAGAGTCCCATGACTCGCCTCCACTTTGTATGGGCTAGCATAGTAGCAACGACAGACGGACTCAAAGGCAGGCCATCACGTTCAACAGATGAGTGCCTATGCTCCTCAAACACTCATACGACGGCTTATAAGCTGATGAAACTAGGATAAGAGTTGCGTAAGGCATGAAAGTTGAGAAGTTACAAAGGAAACTTTGGTTTGATCGCAAATTAAAGAATAAGGACCTCAACAAAGGTGACCTTGCGTTATTATATAGTGTAAGAATACTAAATGAAAGTTGAAGTATCGTGGTATGGGTCTGCCGTGCCTGGTTGTAGAAATTACTCCTCAAGAAATGTACCGCATTGTGATGCTCAATGGAATTGAACTGGATGGGTATATCAATGGCAGTAAGCTTAAATGCCACTATTGTCCACTAACTCAACAAACTCTCCAAGCCATCCATCGTGAAAAGGAATAGTAGAAGAGCTTGCGCTCATGAAGAGATAGGCCAAGAGGAGGCTAAGGCTAGAAATGCCAAGCTCCGTCCAAAGCCAATCATGACAATTTATAAGGCTATCCTAAAAAATTATAACACTTTTGATGAACTAACAATCGATCTAGCGAAGTTGTGTGTGTAGTTGCAAGGCTCAAGTCATTGAGCACCACAACTCACACGTTGGACTCGAGAGCTAACCGCAATTTCCTTGCTTAGGATGTATGGGAACGATTACTGGAGGTACCTATCACCCCTCAACTTGCTAACATTAGATCTATAAGGGGACCCACAATGCAGGTCATGGGTTATGTCACCATTACAATGTCTGTGATTAATCATGCAGTTTACACTGAGTTTTTACCATTACAATGTCTATGAATAATCATGCAATTGACATAGTTTTTAATCCTGCCTAGTGGAACTAGTGAGTAAGAAGTAATCTCGGGCAAGACTTGGTGTTATCTCATCAACTGCCAGATTGACTGGCGAGGGTGAATGGCAACTTTGACGAGTGGTGGCCGCACCTCATGTTGGAAAGGTCACCTCCCCATCTGTAAGCCCCCAAATGAGGAGTGCGTGGGGGAGGGAGACCTAGGGCAGGATGTGCCTGAGACCTTGGCTATCTTCTAGGGCAGCAAGGAGCTGAGGTCAAAGGACGGAAAGTCTACAGAAGTTCCAGGTGGAGCACGCGGGCTCGAGTCTAGAGATAGCCAGCTGATAGGAGGACCTTGTGGTAAGATCAAAGGACCACACCATTGGTGGGACTCTGGATCTGTCTCTTGTATTGTGTCCATAGTTCTGGACGGAAATATATATATTTTGGTGGTTTCTCTATTTGGCCGGTTCATTGTCTATTGATGAGTCTGCACATCTATTGAATGCACGTAAGTAAAGAAGTTTGTGATTCCACACCCACACCGCACACTGTGTGAGCTCCTGGGCATTACTATAAGTCTTCCGCTGCGTGTACCCTCTGTTGGGTATTTTCTAACACCTCAGTGGTGCCTCTTTGGCACAAAGATAAGAGTAAGAAGTTGCACCCAACGGTTGCGGTAATTCCCTTGTTGCCAACTCTCTTGATCCCTAAGGAATTTTGCAAGTCCATCCTTGTCGAAGGCCTCATTTCAACTGAAATGACCCCATTGACCCCATGTAAAGCAAGTTTGGAGGAGGAAGAACCAAGAGGAGCCAACACAAGCACTGCAAGGTGCCAACCCCTTGTCTGCCTCCCGACAATGTGCCTTGCCAAAGACTCACCCTAAGAAGAATAGAAGAACGTGCCAAGCACCAACGATTATGGCTACAAAAGCCCCGATCCTACACCCCCCCAACAAGTCCCGTTGATATAAAGGTTGACCCTATGCTAACCTGACCGCAACAAGACAAAAACAAGGAGTCTACAACAAATCTCTCTCCATGAATGGTAGCGGCCCGACTTACCAACCCTTTAACATCTTGGTTGGCAACTAAGTATGCCACCCCCATTTGACACTGACTTGCACTCATCACTATTTAGGTTTCAATAATCACAATGTCCCCGTCATCAATGGCTTCCACAAAATCAACATGCACTACTTCATTAGGGAATGTTCTAGCCCCAAGGGTCCATTTGGTCAACACATGCATAAACTCACATCTTCAAACATGAAAGCATAAAACTCGAGTTCCCCCTCATGGTTTCATTTTCAAGGTGAATCCTTTCTTCTGTCCAACATCACCAACCCACACCTCTAAAACTCAAATCGAGAGTTTTCAAAGAATGTCAAGTGTCCAAAATAGTCCAAAATTTTCCAAAAATAGCCAACTGGAACACCACGCTGAAATAAGGATAACTCAGCGCACACTAAATTGGCAATTTAGAGCATGCTGAAATAATAACTCAATGGCCCATTTCAGCGCAGGTGGAGAAAGCATTTCAGCACAGGATTTAATTCAACACACGTTGAGTTGCCGTTTCAGCGCACGCTAAGATAGCTAAATCAGCACACGCTGAAATAGAAATCAATAAAACGTGAATAAGCAGTTGTAACCAGACTCTTGCAAAAGGAATTTAGAAACATTCCTGGCTTCCTGCAACTTATCTCCAGCCTCCAAATTTGTCAAAACTTTATGAACTCCAGCTCCAACAACTCCCTGACCTGAGTGACCTATTTAGGATCTATTACCTTCCATCTACCGTTGTAGCTCCCCCTTCTTTCTGTGTCTCTTCCCCTGCCAGGCCCCATCACCGAAGAGGAGCTAAATCCTGACCCAGAGCCCGAGTCACACCACCACTTGACCAACAAAAAGAAGAAAGACCACAATCGCAGCAGCACCGCTCTAGACGGAACATGCAGTGACCACATGCATCACGCCCGCTCTCGGACAACAATGGCTGGAAGCCCTTGGAAGAGTCGTGGTCCACTCCTTGTACAGATACAAGCCAAATCTAGTCTTCTGCCTATTTTATCTGCAAGATCCAGAGGTCGTACCATACCTAGAGGCACTCAAGCTAATGCCAATGGTGGACCGCCGCCTACCTTGCTACCTAGATCTCCAGCTGGTGGCGTAGTTTGTCGATCATTTTGACAATGAAACAAAGGTAGCTTTTGTGGTGGACAATAAAGGGAAAACCACCCACTTCCAACTCAGCATTGACGCCAGAGCTGTTTTGGCTGAGCCTGTCCCCTCTCATTATCGTTCACTTCCATTGACAGTTCCTACGCTCTCATTTCCTTAGTGTACGTTTGCCCAGTTTTCTCTGTTCGCTATGATCTTAACAGCCCTAAATGTCAGATGCTAAACCACTCCCACCCTTGCGGGCGTTTCTCCTATATAAGGGGCCAAAGAAAACATTCCTTATCACCAAGAAATGGGCTCTATCAGGTGTTTGATTCCATATGCACAACCTGACATTGTGCTACTAATAGAGTCGCACATCACAGGTTCATTGCCATGCCAAGCTGTCAAGGGCTTGGTTCATGTATTTGCTTTACACTTCTTGTGGCTTGATATACTCGACAAATCCAACATATAATTTCGGGGTTCAAGGAGCTTGCTGGTCTCCGCAACTTTGTTACCAATTCCCATTTACAATAGGCGTTACCATTTGGATTCTATGTTGGTGAGTCGAGCATTTTGTTAACATAACTAGATACCACAGTAACTTCCAACTTATCTTCTTGTAGTTTTGTAAAAGACAGGTGTTGAATCGATATTTGAAACCTCAGTTTGAATTGAAGAAAACAGAAATCGCAGCGTACAGATTTTTAGTCGAAGAAAAACCAATATAGTTGTGGCTGCAGCGATATGAACAGACCAGGGTAGGGTGAGTTGAAAAACACACACATGATTTGCAAGCGAAACTGTACAGGTGCATAGCAAAACAACTATACTTGTGAGCGCAGAGATATGAACCTAAGATTTGACTAAGTTGCTCGGACATTCCCCCAGCATCACACATATTACGGTCACAACAGAAGATTTGGGTACCATTTCTCAATGGGCCCAAATACACAACACCAGTGACTAGATGACACCTAAGGAGGAAAATTGGTGATCATCCAAATTGTCAGCTGCCTCAGGTTCCTTGCATGAGGGACAATGGAACCAATGAGGAGTGCTAACTTTTGCTTAGCTAGCTCTGACCATATCATCCAGACTCCATTCGATCCATGGCTTTAACAGAGCACTCTGTGGTGAGACAGTCAGCTATAGGAGAGCATGCTCTCCTCACACAGGAGGGGCTCTCGTATGTTGAACCATGTGTAATATGACAGCTAATTGAAAACAGATGACCCATGGGCTACATCTCCAACACTTGCTTTTGACAGTTGCCAGTAGCAACTGATGAGGGCTTCCATGCTGAATTGTGTTTAATACAACAGCTAGTTGAAAACAGATGAGTCGGGCACCTACATCTCCAACCCTTGCTTTTGTCAGTGGCCAGTAGTAGCTGATGAGGGCTTCCATGCTGATTTCTGTGTAGTACAACAGAAAACAGAGATGAGTCATGGGAACCTACATCTCCAACACTTGCTTTTGTCAGTAGCCAGTAGCAGCTGATGAGGGCTTCCATGATGAAAGAGCTACTTTAATTCTGCCCTTCCAACCCAATTGCATCCACCTGGAATCATCGTCTACTCCAAAGTCCTTGTGATACCAGGCCTTCACAACAGCTCGAGATTTGGACACAACTGAAGGATTCAGAGGCTGTAGCTCAAAGCCAGCTCTCTGAAGGCGGGCTTGCCACTGCCTGTAAGTCTCTGGCCTCTCCACCCTTTCTGGACCTTCACAAGCCACAATATTCAGGATATCCCTGCCCATACACTCCTTCTCAATCATCAACCTTTCGGGACAATCGATGCCTACTGTGGTTTCAATCATATCAAACTTGCTGGAGTAGTAGTAGATAGCCTCCCTGAAGCGCGAGACAAAGAAAGGTGCATTGTGGCCTGCATTTAGCACACCGATCACTAGAATGTCAGGATTCATGCTGCGCATCCTGCTGAGGACCTTCTTACGAGGACTGGAAGCCACCACAGTCTCATCCAAGAGATGTCTGAGCCTGTTAATGCAATTCACTACCAAAACTTCCCCCTGTCTCAGATGCAAGGACTCGGGTTCTATGTCTTCCCACTTGCTGGCAATAGCTTGGTACTCGAATTGCACATTGTAAGTTCTCGCATACTCGGCCAAGCGTCTCCCAGTCTCCTCCACCCTCTCTGCAGGGTTGATCCCAGGTTGTGGAAACTCTATTCCAGTGATTCGCAAGAACGGAGGTCCTCCCTTGCGTTCTGCTAGCGCACTGATGAGACATGGCCATTGAATACCATACAGAATCCCAAAGTCCACAATGTGCAGCCGTGAAGCCCCCTCAGCAGCCTTCAATATACTCTGATTCGCAAAGTAATGCGCTATTTTCACATAGGGGCAGACTTCAAACATCAGATGGTATGCCTTCAACATCCTGGCTGCCGAGGGCATGTGGTTAGACATTGCCGTGTACAAACGCGGTCCTGTCCCAGAGAGGCGTGCAAACAACCCTTCAGCGAAGTAATAAGCCAGCCGCTGCGTTGAATTACCTTGAGGAGAGGCATGTTGCCGAATATCTTGCAAAAATTCGTTTGATTTCCTCAAATCGTTAGCTGCAACGGCTTGAGCACAGCTCGCCAACAGAGCTCTAAGATCAACTGAATCAGGCTTGTCCGATCGCTTCACGCTTGCCCGCGTTTCCTTGATATCCTTATACAACCGACAGCTCTTCCCTCTTGGTGACCATTCTCCGAAGAGCTTCGCAAAATTTTCTGCTTTCAGATCTTCGTTCTTCACAAAGGAAAGCTTCTCGTCAGAGCTCTGAGATGAAGCATTTCCTTTAGGATCAGCAACATCGCTCAGATATTCTTTCTTCACGTACAGCTGCCCAAAGTCATCAGATAGAGAAATCCTATCTCCTGTTCCGTTCATCGAGTTCCTTGGAAAGCTTCGAGCATCCTCTTGCAGCTGCCTCCTCTTGTCAAGCACTTTATCTGAGGTAGCCCTTCTGAATCCATCTTTGTTATTCCCGTTCCCGTTCATATGGGGAAGGGAGTCGCTTGTATTGTACTGCAAATCGTCAGACCTGACCCTCCTGAACTTACCATCTGCTGCCTTGTGAGGCAACGATTGAGGAGGACCTTCTGGGCGAAAGCGATTCAGAGCTTCGACCAAATCAACGTGATCGAGTGCAGCAACGGAATTTTGCAAGGCAGGAACTGTGGAATCATGCGAGATTGTTGACTTGGCCAAACCGTTCATGAGAGGGGTGACCGAATAACTTTGAGCTGACTGGAAAGTATTCCAGGATCCATTGCTGTGCATGCTTGGAGGATATCCTAGAGAATCGGGGGAGTCGGAAGAGCCGCCTGATGAGAAAAAGGGCTTGACATCTTGCTCGAAGCTACTAGCACTGGAAGAATCAGGTGGCCAACGCGATGGCAGATCCGGTACCGGAGCCTGCTCTGGGTCTGCAACCAGGATATCATCGATCCAGTTGTAATCGTCGGCGCTCTCGTCTCCTCCGGGGCTGGAGCTTGGAAGAGAAGAACGGGAAGACGAGTCATCGCCCAAAATCTCATAGAAACCATTGACGATAGCCTGGTAAGCGATGCACTCAGTCTCCATGCACTTGCGGTCTTCCATCTCTTCGTCCATGAGCATGTCGCTGATGAATTCGAGGGCAGGGTCGAGCATGATGGAGTCGGAATCGTCGGAAGGGGAGGGGGAGAGGGAGGAGGAGGGGGCGAGGAGGGAGGAGGAAGCGTCGTCGGAGAGGGGGGAGGAGGACCAAGACTGGGAGAGGGCGGCGAGGTGGGAGTGGAGGTGGGAGAGGGAGTCGGAGGGGGAGGAAGGGGGAGGAAGAGGGGAAGAAGGGGAGGGAGAAGGGGAGGGGGGGGGGAGTTTGTTGAGCTGAGTGAAGAGCCAAGCCTGCTGGAGCTGCGAGGAGAGAGGAGTTTCCATGGCGAAGGCGATGGAGCTGTGAAGAAGCTGGCTATGGCGAACTGTAGCCCAGCACAAACAAGATGACGATGAAGAAGGAGAAGAAGAAGAAGAGGAAGATGAGAATGCCTTTGGCTGCTTCTGAAACCAAATGAATTAGTCCTTGCCCGCTTTATAGACTCTCCCTCTTTCAAGGGGTTTCCTTGCCCCCCAAGCCTCCTCCATCTTCAACATTTTGAAGTTTTTCCCGGATCCAATTTTTTTGCTTCCTTATCACTAGATTGCCTCCCATTTTGTAGATTTTACACACTTGAGGAAATATTTTATACACATGCCCATGGAAGTGTTGCAGGTTTATTGTATATCTCGTTTGTAGGTTTTCTCTGGACACTCCAAGTCGGCTCCTCATTTTTCTTTTCTCTCGAGTTCATGTGCTCGAGCGCCCACACCGACTTTTGCGTGTATTTTCTTGGCCGAACTTTGCAGGCTTGTTGTATATAGTTTGTAGGTATCCTGTGAGCACCAGCTAGAATGTACCTATTTGATTTGAAAATCCCGACATTTATATGATTTTTGAGAATTTTAAGACCCAATCTCGGCTAAGCATTTGGATTTTCCCTTAATATTAAGGTCTTGAAAAAAAACATTGTATTTGAGCATTACTGTCCGCTCAAAACTAAAGGTTTTTCTCGAATTTTCAAAAACCTCGTTTTCACGCCACTTTGTCCACACAAATATTTCAACTTTTTTCACCACATTTTCCTGAAGGTTCCTCAACATTGATAAAGCCAATTGAGTCTTTACCCAAAAGAATGTGGAGCCAACTCTAAAAAGCCATTTCTCTTTCAAGCTTGCGAAGCAAAGCAAAGTGACATAGCTTGAAGATCTCTGGCTGAAGTATATACTCCTTTGGTTTTTTTTTGGGAGCCACGGTGGACCTATGTTTTGGGATAGACATCACTTCTAAGTCTTACTACTAGGCAGAGCTTACAAGGGAGATATCCTGCCTTTTGTAAAAGTGGTTCAAATTTTTTTGTCTGACTAACCCCTATTTGAACACAACATTTTATTTTAACAGAACACAAAAACCTCTTAAGCAAGTCACTTTTGACCTGAAAACCTGGCCATTAGGTACATGGATTCCTCTAGTTTGCTTCAATGGCTACTCCCAAGGTCTTCCACATGAGGGATGAAACACGTGTCCCCACGACCTACTTACCAAGTCCTTACCAAGCCCATGAAAATAACACCAAATGTAACTAGACACATAACTCCCTCACACTTAGCTCTCACTTGGAGACATGATGTATCATCCAAGCATGCCTTTTTCCTTTTTGGCAAGAACAGACTTTAGCAAGCATAATAAGTAGTAACTAGTGTCACTATTGCACTCATTGAAAAGACTTTGTACCCTCCTACTTATTGTCGTCTTCAAAACAATCAATATGACTTTATTTGTACACGTATATGGCATCCCATCGATTCTTCACTAGTTGTCGATTCTGTCGCTTTTTTGAATGAGAAAACCATACCCAAGTTGCAACCTACATGTGCATATAAGCATCCCTTTCAACACGTATTAACATGGTTGCTTTGAGAAGTAAAGTTCTAGAGCAATCTATATTTTTAAAGATCCCACCTATTAGATTCCTTGCTTAAGCGTCATTGCTTATCAAAAATCACTCAGAAGCAAAAGTCCCATTCAGAATTGTGCCTTTGGATTCCATTTCCATTTTGATACTCTTTAGACTTACCAACCTACTACAATCATTGCCACGTAAAATACAAATTATAAAATAATCAATGCTGTGCTTCACCAAAAATGGCTTGGTTTCGGATAGCAAAACGTTTACTGAAATGAGATTGAGATCGTAACGATGCACATATCCTAAGGGTTTAAGGATGCTCTTTTATCTATGACCAAAAAATATATAAGTGGTCACTCTATGAGCATTGTGCCCGCCTTTTTGCATTAATAGGAGTTCCCCTTTATTTTTTGTTTTTTAAAATTAAAAAAACAATGTCATGTCAATTGAGAAATCATTTCTTGAGTCAAGGAAAATGATTTGTAATTTGTATATATTTACCTATCAATTCCATGCTAATAATCGTTTCTTACTATGAGGATAGTCACAAAGAAGGTCAAGGATGCACATGATAGATTGTAGAAAGAGACGTGTCTCAAGAGTAGTATCTTGTGCCAAAGACTATTATAGCAAACGCGTAGGCAATTAGCCATTTCATGTGGGCTATTTCATGTTCTGCCACATTTGTTCCTTATTATGTGAGATATACCATGGGTTTGACCTCTCAAGTTATTTCTTTGGGCCAGTGCTGCACACATGCTCGAAAATGCGCAGCTGGTAACGAACATTTTTAGGCCAACACGAGAAAATGGAAATGGAGTGAAGCGCCTCCAAACTCGCATATATGTGCAAAACGGCACATTCATTTTTGAAGGTGCCATTTTGAGGACCAGTGCGCGACTTTGGCATGAGCCAAATACCTTCCTCTGCAATCAACTTTGCCAACTCTGCAGGCAATCATGCGCTACACGGAGGCAGGTGCAAACTTTGAGCCTCCACAATAGTCCACACAGAGCTCTACTGTCCACACATTTACTGGCGAAATGAACAGAGTACCAGCTCCGAACCAATCTAGCACACTTTGGCACGTGTGCACTGGCCTTTTGTTCTCGATCATCCCTCTCTATTACTATTGGTTTTTATCTCTTTGTGTTGTCTCATCGGTGCTACCCACCTCTCCACCCATGCTTAAGAAGAACATGCATCCAGGTCGTTCAACTTTAAAATCTTACTCTCGGAATTGCCTCTTTTTGCAACCCTCCTTCATCACACTATAAGTTCCAAGAAAGTGAAGCACTGATATAGCTTGTACCATCATGGGAGTAACAACTTCTCATCCATCTTTTTTTTTGGGGGGGGGGAAAGCCAACGATGGTATATTACACAAGATAACGATTGATTTTGAGAGGGAAAATGGAGATAAGGTCTAACAATTGAAAAAATGAATCACCCTCCTCTTCAAAGTTTGTTTATCAACACTCTCCACCCGTGCTACCCGATTTAATGAGGTTGGAAATACAATGAAAAAATAGGTCACTACATGAAATACAACTTATGTAGCACTAGGAGGTGAGGTCAACAAAATCTTGAAAGTGAAGTTGCAAAGGAATTATCCCTCACATGCATGAGGAGGAGGTGTCTCCAAAGGAGGCAATGCGTCAACCATATCATGCTTCTAAAGTGTCATTAAGCTACCATAGCTCATGTGCCCATATCTGGCATGCCATAACTCCGATTCTGCATCGTAGCAGTGGGAGTGCTCACTGAAAGTGCAAGATCGGATCTTTTCTCATAAATATTAGTCCATATACTAGCCATAAGCTAGATGGGTGAACCTGTGAACCCTCCATTGCCTCCGTACATCTGGCCCTCCAAATATGCCAAGCTGTAATGCTAGCCAAAATCTCCCAAGATGTATCTACCGAGGCATAAGTAGCTCTGAAAGGAGTGAAAGGAACATCCTAGAGAGAGCATGACTCCACGTGTCGTCATATAATGAAGGATGAGTCTGAGTCATGTCCCTTGAAAAACACCTGAGGTTCAGTCAGAGATAACCATACTACTAATCCCCCAGTCATGAAGAAGGGTGCTCTATGAAATATGCAAAGAATCCTGGCAACACCCTTCCAGATCGTCCTAGCCTGTCTGCACTCCCAAAGGCAATGCTGAACGGACTCAACTATTGCATGGCATTGAGGACAAATAGGGTTAGCCCCGAATCTAGATCTCCACAGGTTCACTACAATCCCTCCATGAATAGAAAGCCAAAAGAAGAGCGTAATCTTTCTATTTCTAAGGGATTTCCAGAGCCTCCTCCAAAAGTTTTTATGCACCTCTGTAGAAATATGAAAACTATCCCAATGAGGAGCTCTGGAGGCCTCCAACCTGCTGAAATCTCCTGGCATTTTTGACTATGTAACAAAAGAAGGGGATGCTCTTCTCTCGATGCCCTTCATCAATCCATTCCCACTCCCCTAGGGCTCACTACAAGACCTTGATAGGAGAACCACCATCATATAATCAGAGTCTCCAAGACCCAAGTGCCAGGAGAACAGGGTCAGGATCAAGATACCACTGTGAGTCCGTGCCCCATTGTCAAATGGCTCACATTCAACCTAGTTGAGTCTAGTACATCGTCTCGATGTTTATGTAGACCTTGTAGACGTTATTTGAGAGAGGATGCAAGGGGCTCAAAGTATCCTCATATTATTTACGTGTTCATACCATGGACCTTTTATACTTTGGGTATCAACCTTTTTCTCTTTCTTTTGTGTAATGGTAGGGTAATGGCTTGATTATAACATATAAGAGAGGGGACAATTTCAATAAACATGATCCACATGAAAATGATAAATTAGCTAAAACATAGACTTGGATGCTTCTAGAAAGTGTCATTGCAAAGGAGAGCATTGCCATAGTTATAATTTTGTACAAGGGTACTTGGGATGCCTTTGATTCTACCTTTTGTTAAATGTAGTAGAAACCATTTTTTATCATATATTGGTGCTTGCTTGCTTTCATGGCCGAACATAATGGTTCACACATCATCTTGAACCGTTTAAGATTTAAAAAATAATTAATTTGTATCGCTTAATAACTCACTTGCATAATATGGCTTCAACATAGTTAGGATTGCTATAATAGTTTTGCATCCCCAACAATAGCTTGTGGATTTTAAAAAGATAAAGCAAATCACTATCAACGATACCATCAACAAGACAACAATAATATTAGAGTCCCATGCGAAAGTTTCACAACAATGACATGATAACTATCAACTTTATTGTAGAATCCATAACGATGTCTCTTTTTAATAGTTATATAACCAGCAAAAAAGTCAATTAAAGGACATTGATAAGAATTAGATTTATCTCATGATTCTCCAATCAAAATCCTTAAAACAAGCATCTGAATATCCAAACATATTTTTTATTAACACTCAATAAAAACTAAAGCTAAATCAGCACTAGTTGAGGTGAACACAAATCCCAATGCTTTGTCTCTAGCCCTACTTAATTGTTAGAGTGCTAACAATGATCCTAATATATTTGGCACAAATGTGTGAATATAGTTTTTAAAGAGAAATCACAACCCATTGTCTTAAACGTTAAAAACCATGTATAGTTAAAAAGGCTTGGAATGGTTCCAAATCCAACAAAGATAATGTTTCTACACATTATACATCATGTCAACTTTAGGCTTAATGTTTTTACTTATGAACAAGGACCCCTTCAAGACTCACATGCATGATAAGTCTTGCCATTGATTCATACAAATTATACCTAGGAATCATCAAGCTTTATCAAATGACATCACAATTTTAGTGTGACTCTTTCCAAATCTTAGCATAGCTTTTTACATTTCTTTTATAACACATTTGCTCTTCAAACCGCATTCTTGAGCTTTAACACGTTTACTTTTTAAACACTCTCATTTGTTTGCTATATAGACTAAAATGGGAGCTTGGAACAATTTATTTGAATTACCTAAACGCTCTCATAAGGGAGCCTTATTCCAAGCATGCTCTTGAACTCATATTCACAACCAAAACTTCTACCTTGGTACTATCACATTCCTCAAGAAAACTGAAGTTTGATTATAGAGTAAACTTAGGTTGGTGGTTTTGCATCCGATTTGCATCATGTTGACTAAACATCATCATCCACAACGTGAATAGATTTTGAGTGAAAGTAAAGTATCAGATCACATGATTTTTCCTTTAACATATTGTTTGGCCTTGCAATTGCATTTTCATTTTCTCAAACATATTAACAAATTGCATTATACAATACTCTAAGCTTAATCTTTGAATCATGATTTTTGCCTGTTAGTACCTATCCCTTTCCCCAAAATGTTTTGAAAGTCTCATCCATCTCATGGACTTGAAGCACATTGCCTCTCTACACAAAGCTCCAAGCATATCTTTTGTGCATGGTGTAGTATTTCTTTAAGCTAAGCTAGTATCTAATTAGCATGAGGATCTCATTTGACTCTTGTATTGAATCTTATTCAGTTAGAAATATTATTAGTGTAGTTAGTACATTTCATCTTGGGAAGTCATGCACTAGGTGGCCTGTGCTTCAAATGACAATACAAATTTTAACATTGTCACATGTATTTTCATAAGACCTCAAAATTGCGAAAGTCACGGCAGCCCAGTGGTAGGGCTACCTGCCTACTAGAGAGATGACCTGCGTTTAAGCCCTCCTGCTTGCAAGGTAGAGCTAGGGTGGATGCCCCTAGATAGGCTCAAATGCATGTGTGAATTATAGAGAGAGAGAGAGAGAGAGAGAGAGAGAGAGAGAGAGAGAGAGAGAGAGAGACAGAGAGAGATAAGACCTCAAAATTATAATTTAGAGACGCCATATTTAATCAATGTCTTGCTAATGTACTTCAAAGATCTTTATTTATGACAACAACTGTCATTAGGTCTTCATTTATATGGGAATATATCAATTTATACCACTTTGTACCACTTCACTAATGATTGTTATAGTATCACAAAAATGTAATAATTGGTTGATATATATGCGTCTATATCTATATATAAGCACATCTTATGGCATACTCAAATAATGTATTGTGGTATATTGGCTATGATTCCTTAGGTCAATACCATCACAATTTTGTACTAGTTGGTGAAGTTTTTCATAGTAATCGAACATCATATTGCATATTCACAATTTTTATTGTGAAGTGTAAGTTTTCATTTGCCTAATCTTTTGTGAAATATAATATGGCATTTGTCTTCAAATTAATATACAAGGCCTCATTAGCGCTTGGGTGATACGAGGTCTAATCATGCTTGACCTTTTATGACCATATGATTTGATATCCAACTTCATACTCGTACTAGCCTTCATATTGTTTGTGTGCTTAGCTAACTAATAGCATGTAAACCACTACCTAAAGCCTTGTGTAAAGTTAGAGCTTCTTTCCTATGTTTGTTATTACACACAATCACATCGATTTAGAATTTATTGATGGCAACTAATTAGTATAGCCCTTGATAAACTTTATTTGCCTAATCTTTTGCAGTTATGGAAATTTTCGCTCTCATATTCAAAAAACTAGAAATTTCCTCAGCCTCAAGGGAGATAGCAGTCTAGACGAGACCATCCGGTGGTCAATTGCCTTCCGCCCCGTGGCAAAGTCTTTGCCTCTCACGAGTTGTCTAGAGCTAGAAGACTATACCGCAAGGGGATTTGGTGTGGGGGGACATTTGGGATAGTCATTGAGCAGATTAGATCCAAGTGGATGATCTATGGGCTAGATTCAAATTGACAAATAGTGAATGCGACTTGCTCTGAGCTATTCGAGATAGGATCCCGCAAGAATGGCCGACAAATACAATTAGGGTAAATAGAGGGAAGATTACCTTCTGGATATAGGCAAGACAAGCCTCTCAAAAATATCTATAAAGATAACATGCAAACGACTCACGAGTGGATTATCAACGTTGCATGACCTGAACCAAAAATGGAATTTGAGACGTTCTCAGGGCTGGTGGAAGCGAAGACTTCAGACAATCTGGAGACACCACAAGGCATGGAGAGCACATTTCTTGCTATGGAAAGTCATCCATCAATGGTTACCAATGAGGGCGAGGCTGGCGGGGCCTGAGGGCAAAGCAAGCAGTCGAAGAGAATTCCAGTGAGCTCGGTCCATCCCTTACATGCCATATCACTTGAATGCGTTCAACGCCTAATGTGGAGATGCCAAGTCACTAGAGAAGTCTCGAGGAAGGTAGAAAGTCCAATCAGGAAGTTCGGAATCATGGCAAAATTTTATATAGGCATGAGGTGGCAGCTTGCACTAATAGGGGATACATATGGGCTCCCCTCTAAATTGGCAGCATGCTGGCTGTACTTGCAAGCTGCAACGATGCTTGCTGTGTGGCACACACAATAAAATAGTATTCCAATGCAATCTAAACCTTGAGTGGAGAGAGTCCACAATTTTGGAGCTAATCTTAGAGACCTTAGTTGGTTGCTTACTAGGAAGGATCCAGTTGTAAGTAGATGCCTCTTAGAAATTTGCCATTCATAGTGTGGGATTATGGTCATAACTCATTTTGAGCCACTTTTTGTAAAGGTCTAATAGGGCTAACCACCCTTTCCTTTTTTGCTAATATATTTAGCAGTTTAATTTTTTTTTAAATGGAAATTTCCCATTCATTAGTGGGGTCTTTGCTTTCCTTCGTTACCTTCTATAAAACTTGGAAGTGTGACATATTAGAGAATTGGGTCTTTAATGGGTTCAAGAATGACATGGGTTGGGGTGCAATGGTCTCCATTGTGTCTAGTGTTGATTGCAAAAACTTGCTAGTAGAATGCACACATTTATTTCTTCCTTGACTTAGGATAGTCTATTCACGAGATAAAAGCTCTTCACAATCATCGACCGATACAAAACTAGTACACATTACTACATATCACACAAAATTGCTCCGGTTCATAAAAAATGTGTAACTCGTGCTAATAATTTGAATCAAGATGATTTCAAAGCAAACATTTTAAACAAAATTCACATCATAAACAACCACATCAATCCACAACTTCAAGCTGCATGTTAATATACATTTAATCACATTGTTGTTAAGCTACTTAGACTAACAACTAATTAATTAACCCTGCCATAACCTAACCTAATAACCCTCCCATAACCTAACCTAACCAAACCAAAGGTAGACCTAACCCTAGCTCTAACCCTAACCTAGCATTGCCTTTGCTGCCATTCGCTCCTTGCTTTGCCATGCTTTTGCCTCACCATGCCTTTGCCTCTTTCGCTTGTGCCTCTACTCCCTAGCAAGGTTCGCATGCTAAGGCACAGGGTCGATGTTGGAGTTGGCATTTGGAGCAGCCATAGTTGGTGATTGTGATCTGCTCAACCTTGAAAGTCCCAAGAGCTATCGGGAGGAGGTAGGAGCTTCGTGACCAGAGGACGCAACGTGAAGGGAGGGCAGCAGCTCAGTCGGTGAGGGAGAAGCACCATAGACGAGAGGAGGCACAATCAGGGGAGGGTAGCAGCATGGGTGAGAGAAAAGGATGCAAGGGCACCACAAGAGAGGAGGGGAGGAGAGAGAGAAGGAGCCCTGCCTCAATGATAGGAGGAGGAGGATGAGAGGAGGACCAGAGAGGCAAGAGAGTAGAGAGGTGGAGCAAAGAGGTGGGGAGTGGGCGAGGGAGGAGAGGATTAACTTAGGGAGGGGGGATTAATTTTCCATAGCACACCATTAAACATAGCTTAATTTTTCATCTTGCGGGCAGAGAAACTAACACTAGTCAAATTTTGAGTTTTTATTCAGAGGGGGGACTTACTTTGGAACTACTTTTTGGGGAGAGCCCCTACCACACATTTTTAGCTTCTTCTATTTCTCATTGACATAGAGTTGGTTAAGTTGGCATTCAAGAAAAGTAACCATGTTTCCAAACTTTGACAACTAGTTCATTCTGTCTTTTTTCTAAGTATGATTGATAACATTTGTGCAAGATGTCCCAAGTACTAGCAAAGTACTCGACCATCCTTTGAGTGGTAGAGTGAGTGATCATCCATTGGATGGTCACTTGCAAAATTTCTAGGCATTCCCACACATCACTACCAAATATGCACATTTAGTAATCCATTGTCTTTAAGTCCAAAAGCACTCCATAATGGAACTGCTCAATTGCTTCGATGCTAAATTAACTCCATACCCTTCACAAGACATTCCCACAACTTTGGGAAGTTTCTAAATTACTTCTTAGAAACTTATCTTTGGTTGAGAAATATACTTTACCAAGCAAATCTCTTGGCAATATGATGCGTGCTATTGACCATTCAACCTTCATTCATTTGTTCATTTGCACCACTTTGCATGGCCACTCGATTGCCATTATGTGGCAGTGTTGGTGGCAACTCTTGGCGCATGCCTCCCTAAGACTACTGCCGATGCTGCATGTAATGCTGGCTCAAGGCTAGTCCTTATTTTGAGCCACATGTTTTATAGGTCGCTTTTATTGGGTTGATCAGTAGACTAATAAAATAGTCAGCATTGTTAAAAAAAACTCTTGGGCATGCCAAATGATGGATACTCTTTTAGGACGTGTTTGGTGGAATGAAAATTGCAATTTGCTTTGTGAACTTTCTTAGGAGGAAGATTCTAGTCGTGCAAAGCTAGATATGCTCCGGGAAAAAAAAACTGTGTGGGGTAAGTAAAGCTAAATTGTAAATGTATGTGAGGACAAGAACAAAATGTGGGCGTGATCATGAAGAAGTATACAAATATATTATATATTACATAATACAAACAAGATGAATCCTTTAAATTAGAGAGGTACACCGTACGAGGCTAGTCCAAGGATTTAAAAGAGATAATGGCGATCCAGCTGACAGACTGTTGTCCAATCATGCGAGAGACGGAATCACAGATTAAAAGCTACTGATTTGACTTCAATGAAGGATATCGAGTCTCTTTTGAGATACACAAAGAACGTGTCACGTGAGGATTGCCCTACAGATTCAGGAGGTTCTTGTTGACCCGCAACCCACACGCATATTCAAGCGTGGTCTTTGCTTGCGCCACACGAAAGCTTGCTCAACTAAGCACGTGAATTGATGCGCCTTTTTATCTTCGTTGTTGGACCAACTCCACTCCTTGTTGACGGCTGGAACTTTAGAGTCAGCGACTAGACTTTAGAGTTTGAAACTTGAGGTGACTCCGGATCTTTTATTCTATGTGAGGAAAGTTGGAAGTTTGAACTTGCGTACTTTTCGGCCCCCCTTGGGTAGTTTCAGCCCCCATTGGGTACTTGATTTTGCCATGTCCATCGTTGCTCACATGTGAGTACCTTTTGTTTTTCGACTAGACTTTAATGTTTTTGCTGGTTGCTCATCGTGCGTGGCTCACATGTGAGTTCATTTTTTCATGTTTTTAGACTAGACTTTAACGTTTAAACCCTTACACACTCGCACACTTTACTAGCCCCCACCCGAGGGAAGTTGGAACTTGCGTGCATTTTAGGCCTCCAATAGCTACTAGTTCCCTTTGATCTAGGCAAAAGGGTTGAGCCCCACCTTACCTAAAAGACACTTCATTTAAAATGGCAATTTGAACAATTTAATTAAGGGTCCAACTTGAGGACAATTGACCTTTCTTAAATCGTTGCTCTACCTGCCCTCAGTATGATAACCTTGGTCACAATGATGAGAGCATTGCATCACTAAAAAGCATGTCACTACTATCGAGGCAATGGCACATGCTTCTTGAACAACCTAACTTTAAAGGCATTGGTAATAATTAATTTTTTTTTATTTTTAAAAAGGCACTGGTAATGAATCAAATAAAATGAAAACAATAATCTTCTTCTATGATGTGTTTGTCCATGTGTTTTCCCAATTGTTTATCAAAAGACAATAGTAACTATTGGTGTAATAGTGTCACATTTGGAACGACAACATTAACATCAAAATGGCAATTCTAAGGCATCTTCTCCTAAATTTATTTTTAAAACTCTATTTTGCAAAATGTATAATTGTGTGCTTATCAAGACTCCCTCAACACTTGGATTTGATAGACACATCCTTTTTTTGTGTACGACAATTCAAAAATCCCATTGAAAATCTCAGATTTTTTACATCAGGAATGATTAAGAAATGACTAAGACACCCACTCTTTGAGCAAGTCAATAGAATCTAATTTTTAAAGCTCTATCAATTTAATATGATTACATCACAAAAGGTCTCCTATCGTAAATCGACTTCCTCACTTGAGAAACTAGCTTCATGAAATGTCCTCGCTTCCAATGCTTTCTCGGATGGATGTGCTTCTCTTCCTTTTTATTTACATGCACACTATTAGAATTGAATTATCTAAATGATGTTGGTAATTAGTATTCCAGTGTGCGGGTGGTTGCTGACTGCATGGTATTCCTGCTTTGCTTTGAGAAGACTACGGGTCATACACTTTGCTTGGTGCCCGTAGCTCGTTGCCCTTACCTTACTATCTCTCTGCTCCCAGCTTTATTTGGATGTGCGAAGGGTCCCTTTGTACCTCTTACTTGCTCATAAACACTTACTACCCCTACCCTTTCTATACTTTCCGTGGTACTAACTAGACACACTAACCCATATACTAACCCTTTTCCCTATTAGGTAACCCTATGAGTTTAACTAACTATATGCGTGATTAACCCCCCTCTTGTTATCTAGTTAGAGCCCCTTTGTATTCATATATTAATGATGGTATGCATATATTAATGATAGTTTAATTTCTTAATATATGCCCTCCTTGTAATAATAGTCGTGGAGATTTTTTGTATTTAAGTTTCTTTAGCTTGATAAAAGTAAATTTCTTTTTACTTCATTCTTTGTGCCCATGTTACAAAAGATTAGTTTTCTTGTAACTTTCAAAACTTTATTGTGCCTCCCTAATGAAAGGCTAATGTAGTAATTTATCTAACATTTATTGTGCCTCTTATATGGAAGGCTTGGAAATTGCATTATTTCTCTTAATTATTAATGCCTCCTTTATGGAAGGCTAGGAAACTATCTCACTAACCCTTATTTTATTGTGCCTCCTATATGGAAGGCTTAGCAATTGCATTATTTCTCTTAATCTTTAATGCCTCCTTTATGGTAGGCTAGGAAACTTTTTCACTAACCCTTATTTTACTGTGCCTCCTATATGGTAGGCTTTTGGTTAAAATCCCCTTTTTTCATACTTGTATCTTGCCTCCTTTATGGAAGGCTAGGAAATGAATCTCCAAATAAATTTACATCTATGATTGCACCTAATGTGTTATTTTATTTCTTTTTCTAACTAGTTTCTAGTATATGACATATACTAGCCTTGGTTCTTGCGTGTTTGATAATTATTATTCGTGACATCAATAACAAGTGTGGGAAGAATGCTTGGATACCTGGCACCCATTTGATAACCTATAAAGTTCTAACTTTCGTTATTGTATGGTTGGTTGGCAAGTATAGTTCTTCCTTCCTCGAATAATTGCTATCATTGACATGACTACCTTGGCTACCCCTTGAAGATATATTGTTATCTCTTTTGAATTTTATCAAGTATCAATAGAAATTTCTTTTGCCTTCAACTTCAACAACGGATCAATATAATGTGTGAATCATATGTATCTTTTTTTCATTTATAAAAAATATTTTTTATTATTTGTAATATTACTTGGAATTAAATATATGGTTCATTTATATGATGGGATACTGACAAGAGAAATGAGCTCATTTATATGATGGAATTTCATGAAACTAACAAGAGAAATGAGCTCATTTAATGTGTTCCAATCGTTTTGATACCAAACATGACTGAATTCTGATATTTCTAGCAAAAGTTGTGAATTTTTTAAAAGCCCAAAGTGGCGTCCAGAGGAGGGCACCAGCGCCCTCATCTGGATGCCAATTTGGGCTTTAAAAATTTTCATTGAATTCTTTTTTTAGTCTCTCTCTCTCTCTCTCACACACACACACAAATGCCCAAAATGCTGGGAAAAAAAGACAAATCATCAAGGTGAGAGAGAGAGAGAGAGAGAGAGAAAGAGAGCAATGCATGCATGAGAGAGGGGATAGAGAGAGATGTGACAGAGTTAGACATAGACGGAGATAGAGGGTTGCAATGAGGACATGGAGGATGATGAGAGAAAAGAGACAAAACCAATATTGTGTGTGTGTGTGTGTGTGTGTGTGAGAGAGAGAGAGAGAGAGAGAGAGAGAGAGAGAAAGAGAGAGAGAGAGCACGAAGAGAGAGATGTCATAGAGAGGGGGGATGGTAACACACACACGCACGCACACATGCATGCACACACACACACACACACACACACACACAGAGATGTCATAAGTGGAATAGGTGGAACAAAACATATTGGTTGCCGAAAAAAATTCGCTCCAAAACACGCTCAAAAAACTCGCTCCTTGCACACACTTGGTGAACTCCAATGATGACCTACTAGTTATAAACTACTTTTTTCTTGCAAGGTAGGGAATGCATGCAAGAGTTCATCGAATGCTAGCACCCAAACTTTTAGTTTCAAACTACATTGCATAGATTAAACTACAACTTGTAGTTTGAAACTACTTCTAACAACAATTGATGATGTATGCAAGAGGCTGGTTGGCTCTATCATTGACCCATTAGTTGATATAAAAGGCTGAAATGCTAGAATTACAAGACATGAGTATGAAGCATGCTAGAAAATTGTCAAAAATTTTGCTATGTAAGATTTTAGTTGATGATGGCACCAACCAAGAGATTACAAGCTGCAAATATTTGGGCTTTGTGATCTCTATAAATGTTAGCATTGGCTAGGATATCATGTGGCTCCATAAATAAAAAGTACATATATAACTTTTTACTTTTTTGTGTGGAGCTCTTAGTGGATGCTAGCATTGACCAAGAGATTACAAGGTGAAAATGTTGTACCTTTAGTCAATGCTAACATCAACCAAGAGATTAGATTAGTCTTGTAATCTCAACTAAGAGATTACAAGGCCCAAAAATTAGACCCTTGTAATTTCTTAGTTGTGCTGGCCATTTTAGACTTCTAATACCAAACATGTTGATGATAGCATCAACCTTGAGATTGCACAGTGCTTTCTTTTTGCTTGGCAATCACAAGGTTAAAGAGGATAGCTACTAGAAATACAAAAAGAACTTGAAATCATTTAGGCAATGCTAGCATCACAAGATGATAACATGTAAAAGGATATGTACCAAGAAAATGGTTATTCGGTTGTTATGATTTGTCATGTGATGTTACCATCAGCTAAAAGATTACAAGCCATGATATATGCTTTACTTAACAAACCTACACTAAATACTTATGTTCCTTTCATGCAATAATCTTTTATACTTATGTTTTATATTGATTTGCATTAGTTGATCTTATTTTGTATTACGGTGGTGGTTTTCTATTTTTAGGTTTCCTTTTCTTTAATAAGACACTAAGTAGAAATGATTGTACACTTTGAAAGCCTTGTATATGAGTTTTGATCTTTCAAAATCTTGTTAACATAAAGTTCCTCCTAATATGAGATTTTAAGATAAATGATAATAGCAAATTCAAAATTTTTTGTTAACAATATTGCAAGGTTTTGCTAGATTAGAGATACCTTTTTCTCTTTTCAAGCATATTAAAGTTAGGAACTAGCTAATTTTATGAGGTTTTAGACTTTAAGGTCCTTATTTATTAGGAATTTATTGTAACATGGACTTGTTTCACATATAGCTCATGCCACCTCTGAGTCTTCCTCTAGGAAGGATTGAAAATAACTAAATCACACATAGATCTTAGCACCTCCAAGTCTTCATCGAGGAAGGATTGAAAATAACAATCAAAAGAGGGATCATAGCAAATACAAACCCAAACCTAACGAAGCCTACACTCTTGCTGTTGGTTTTATAATGCATGTAATTCAAAGAGAAGTAATAGAACTGGATGTAAAATATCGAACCAGTGTCGAATTGCTACGGCTATCCAAAGCTTTTATTAGCTCAATGATATCACAAGAAAAAGATATGACACACGGAATCTTTCAGAACCGACATGCATTAAGAAAAATAGAGGGACAACTCCACCATATGACTTCTGACTCTATGCCTTAACTTGACGGAACAAATCTTGCTTTCCATTTGCTAGATTATTAAATCTTGATTCTTTATAAGTACTTCACTATGAGCATAGTGTAGATAGCAATGAAAATGTGGCAATCACATAGTCTCAACATGAAAATGAAGAGAACCATGATTGCAAAAACTTCAGAAGTCTCCAAGAAAATTACACAGGCCATTCCAAAATGCAATTGTTGCAGCATGTATGCTAAGACAAAACATGGGGTCTTCAATTTGTAAAGGAGCAATACGGTTGAAACATGGTCTACTTTTATTTTCAAAAGAAGACTAATTATCTCAAGCTCTACTACAAGCTTTCCACTACATAGAATTTATCCAAGAAAATTATTCTAATGCACTACAAAGAAGAACATATTTGCCATCCTATATTAAATTGTACTTTCAAAACAAATCACATCATGGGAAGATGGAAATACAATGCAAAAGGTAGAGCAATGACCCTCTGTAAAAGCTTGTCTTATTGCAGCTAAAAAAACCTTGCGCAAGGACTTCATTGTGCTTATCCCAAAGTTCTTCAAAGGACCACCAACTTTAGCACTTTAGCATTCCAGTTAGAACAAGAGGCCCATTTGCGGAGGCCGATTTATATGCTCCTCCCAAAAAAAGGAAACCTCATGTCATGAACTAAGTGAAGCCATCTCCTATAGCAACGATGCTCAAACATTTTCCATACATTTCAAAAAATTTGAATCTCCACAAAACTATCACATCCAACATTGACTAATATTACGATGCTAAAAATGTGAATTTTTGCAAAACCCAGAAAAAATATTAAATGTGAATGTCACGGGCGAGCAATGACTGGCACCAAGAAATACTCAACGAAAGAACAAAAAAATAGGAGGAGATTTTAAAAATGATTTTTCTATCAGTCATGCACTACTGACGACAATTAACATCTGCAAGGACTTTGTTCTACTTTTTTTTCCTCGTTAGGATGTTCTACTAGTGGTGGTAAGGCTCTTGATGGAGACGATGATCAAATGGATGTAGTTTGCAGCTCTAGTAGAGGGAGCAAGGATAGAGCAACAAATTGGTTCAAGATTGGGATCATTCCAAAATAAAGGATGATCAAGAAGCAATTCTAGGACAAAGGAGAAGCGATGGATCCACCCTAAGATCACAAAAGTATTGCTAGATGGCCACCTCATTGCTCTATGCTATCTTCGACCTCCAAAGACTTTTCTTTTACAATTGTCTCTCTAAGGAGCTATGTCCTCTATCACAAACCCTCACCATTGCCCCCAAAATCTAGGCTTAGTTGTGTGAAAAACCTTGAGGGAATGCCTACATTTTTGGAGCACATGCAAACCCATTGTCTCATGAAATCTTACCTTTGGCATGCAGGTGGTGTGGGCTATGAAAGATTCTAAAGACTATGCATAATCACTGAGCTCACTTCCCCTCTATTCTTGCAAAATGTGCCCCACACATTCGACATCAGCTACTCATAACTACAGTGTTAAGACACCAAAACTAGTTTGCAAGATTGTGGTGTTCACAATCAGAGGTCTTAATACAAAGTTAGTGCAACAAGATTTGTTTGACTAGAAATCATCATCATGCATCTATGCACTACCAGATCAACACAGTTCATCAGATGACATAATAATCAACATAGGTTCCAAGTTACTTCTTGCACGTACCTTCTAAGTCGATCAAATTAAATTTAGAGCACTCTTCAAACTCTTTGCCATTAGTTAGAGGTGACAACCCTGACACACAATTGCATAGACAATGCACTGAGCAAGACCCAAAAACCACACTCCAACATGGCAAAACCAGCGAACTCTTCAGGAGAAATCTACCATTAAACATAGAACTTCATCAACAAAATATGTTGATATCTTGGTCATAGGCCTTGAGGGCATTTGTTTATTTCAACGATGACAAGTTCTTGCCTTTGCCTGCATAGGATTCTAATAATGGAGCATCCTTGTGAAATAAGGCAATTGTCCATAATTTTGTCCAGTATACCCACCCAAAATAGAAATGCATTGAGAATTCTATGGATATACCACTCGTTGCAGAATTCACATCGTTAACTTTCTCCTCAACTTGTTTCCTAAACCTCCTGTCCAAATCTGTTCTAAACAAACCATTACGGTCATAAATAAAAAGCTAAAATTGAATAAGAAGTAAATGAAGCGAGAAGTGAAGTTTGGGATGTCAGAAAAGAACGCAACCTCTCCCAAAGTTGGTGCTCTTAGTGTCCATCAACTCCATGGAGGCCTCCTATATCTTGATCTTCATAATCCATACGATGCCCAAATGCAAATACAAGGTAGACACAGAGAGAACACACATGCAATGTACAATAGAGCAATAACTTGCTAGTGCTTGATGGAGCTTTATATAGAACATGCGACTACAAGATGTGAAAAAGGCTCGATCCATACTTAAAGAGCACCAAGGACCAATCCAACCAGGTTTGGACACCGCCATGCAAAATATGCCAAAATTGCTACATGGATGGAACACCGCTACAAACATTTTGTAGATTTGTATGCTTTACTACTACAAACAGCCACCGCTCCATGTCTCTTTCACACAGGCTGCCACAGGCAACTCAAACACAACCCAAAACCCACCATGCACCACCCTGTGCTCCATCCCTCTTTCACAGAACGCACAGGAAACTCCAAGGCAACCCAAAACCTGCCATGCACAAACAACCAAAACCATGCAAAGGTTACATGCATAACATTTAATAGGATGATGAACTACCCATGTGGTCAAAGACATATGAACCAATCAACGAATTTCAAAATCCATGAATTAAAAGTTGAAAAATGACCATTTTCCACTTTCAAAACCAAACGTTCGCTAAGCCCTACCCCAGTAGGGGCAGGCCAAAAGATACAAAGTCTAAAGATATGCTTGCATGGCCACATATACTTCATACATATTATTCAATATGCTCACCTTGAATTAAATGATTACTCATCTTTATTATCATGTTTCTAAACATGAGGTTCTAAGTGATTGAGGCTTGCAAGTGGTTTGCTATCTAGGATCTTGTTGACAAGTAAGAGGGATTTCCAAGACACTACCAGTGTTGGGGAGCCTGACTGGCTTGGCAAAATCCCGATAATCCATTAATAGCCTTAGGGGTTCAAGCAAGGATACCAAGGGGTGCAAGGCACATGCAACAGCCAAACGGATAGACAATTGTGAGCCAATCTCATATTTCATACACTAGCATCTACAAATGTTGTATCATCATTCCATTCTTCATGGATTTACACAATAGAGAGGGATCTTCCTCTTGCACTCTCTGTGTTATCTATTCTCTCTATGTATTTCATTCCACATGAGTGTATCTCTTAGTGATATACTATGTGATTTATAATGATTACCAATAGTGTTTTCCTTGTTAGATGGGGGCACTACAAGGGAAGAGGGGAAGAGGGGAAGGGAAAGAGGAAGAGGGAAAGAGGGAAGAGGGAAAGAGGAAGAGGGAAAGAGGGAAAGGGATCCGAAAAGGGGAAGAGGGAAAAGGAAAGAGGAAAGGGGAAGGGAAAGCGAAAGGGTAAGATGAAATGGAAATACTAGAGGAAAAAGGTAAAGGGATGGTCTAGTAGATGGGCTAAATTTTGGAAGGGGATGGGGTTAATTTTGGAAGGAGCAAAACTGAATTTTGGAAAAAGGAAAAGAGGAAAAAGGAACAGAGGGAAAGGGATGAGGGAAAGAGGGAAAGGGATGGCATGCATGTAGGAAAAAGAAAAAAAGAAGGAGAAAGGGGAAGGGGAAGGGAAAGGGAGGGGGAAAGATGAAAGGGAGATGGAAAGAGGAAAGAGGGAAAGAGGGAAAGGAAAAGAAAAAGAGGAAGTAGGGAAAGATGAAAAGAAACAGCATGCATGTAGAAAAAAGAGAAAGAGGAAAAAAGGAAAGAGGGAAAGGGAAAGAGGAAGGGAAAAGAGGATAGGAAATGGGAAAGGGGAAGGCGTGAGTGGTATGGTAGATGGAAGGGAAAGAGTAGAGGAAAGGGAAAGGGGAAGGGATGAGTGGTATTATAGATGGAAGGGAAAGAGTAGAGGAAATAGGGAAAGGGAAAAGGAAAGAAAAAGCGATGGCATATATGCATGGGGAATGGCTGAGTGGTATGGTAGATGGACTGAATTTGGTAAAGACGAAAAGGGAAGGTGAGTGTGTGGGGGTTAAAGGCCACTGTACCTTAACCCTAGTTATGTACAATACTCAAACACATATATATATGGATGAAATAGAAGATTAGGGTGTTCTGTACCGACCAAAACTTGTGTCTCTCAAGCTCCCTCTCTCCCTCTCAGCTTCCATTGTGTCCTCACAACTAGTATCAGAGCTTGGCAGTAGAGCCTGGCAGTAGTGTGAGCAGCCTGGTGCAGCAGCCTCTGGCCCGAAGAGAGAGTGGTGCATCCCAAAAGATCCTTGTTTAGCAAGAGAGTTGCAGATTTTGGAGCTGCTATAGTAGTTGGAGAGAAAGGGGCAAAATCCTCTTGGGCATTTGTTTTGCTGGGTTGCAAAGTTGAAGGCGCAGGATATACGCACATCTTCTCAGACACACATATGTAGTAGCACAAATATCCGGAGTTAGAGATAGAATTTCCACTTGAAGTCTTTAAGGAAGTTATAGATCAGATTGAAAGCTACATTTTCACTTTTAACATCTCTGTCATCTGAGTTTTCAGTGAAAAGTTATAGCTCCTGCAAAAGTGACAAAATTCATTTCCTGCGAGGATTTCGTGTGTTGGATCTTTATATCTAGGCCACTATTTACAGTTCTGACACTCGCAGTGGATCCAGAGTGGTCCAAAACTTCTACTTGAGAAGCTACTTCCAGTTTCGTGAACTTTTGAAGCTGTGGTGAATCTCTGTCTACTCCGATGTCTTCATTTCACCATTTCTTATGTGAGTGGGATCTCAACATTCGAGCCTCCATTTGCAGAGCTGTCTATCCCGTTGGATCCAAGACTGCCTGAAACATGTGTTTACAAAGCTTCTTGCCATTCCGTAAAGAATCAAGGGAGTTGTGATTCTCTATGTTTTTTAGTCGTCTCTTTGAAGGAAATTTTTCAAAGTTTCCAAGACCTTCTCATTGATTGCCATGTGGTATTTTGGCTAAGGTTAAGTTTCCTAAGGTTCATTTTTGCAAGTAAATGCAAGGGTTGACTGGCTCTTACTCCATCCCTAGATGAGATTTTGGAGTTGTGGCAGAAGAGAGATATTTGCAGATTGTCTTGCTGAGTTCGATTATGCAGTGACGCCCATGTTTTAAGACATCCCAGGTTCTACTTTCACTAGCGGTCATTGCCGTAAGGCCATGATTTCTTGGATATACCTTATGCAGATCACTCTGGTTGCAGTCTGAGTCATGTGTGCTCATTTGTGGTTTGCATTGGGTTGTAGTGGATGCTTTACAGGCCATTTAGATGCATTGCGATCCTTGTTGGATGTGCTGATAGGACCAGATTGCCTTGTGGGATGCTTTATTGAGGGATGTTTAGCACACATATGCTATTTTATGCTGAGGGACAGCTTTGACATATTGCAGTGGATGCACAGGTTGTGTTATGATCTTTTGGATGAGACATTATTGATGCTTATGCCCATGGACGATGTTTATGCTTGAGGCATTTGGCTCTTATTGGCATTATATTTGCCATTGTTTTGTCATTGTGGGTTGACATTTTATTTTGGGCCAGATTTGCTCATATGGATGCATAGTATATGCACATGAGTCAGATGCATTTTGATGCTTTGAGCTTTGAGTTTTGGTGACACTATCCTTCATTAAAGTAGACATATTGGGTGCACCTGGTATTTGGTGCGATTTCTCTTTTATAGGTACTAGCATTTGGGATTTTGTTTCATTTGCATCATGGCATCCTATTCCATGTCTGAAAATGAGTTTTTCAGCATTAAAAGTTTGATGGGACAAACTTTTCTTTGTGGAAAGAATAGATAAGGGATGTGCTTATTCAAAAGAAGCAGATTCAACCCTTGGCAAGGATTGAAGCTAAGCCTACAGATATGTCTGAGGATGATTGGAATGAGTTGGATGCATTAGCAAAGTCTACTATTAGACTTCATCTTGCAGTCACTTTATTTCACAGTAATAAATGAGCAGACTACGAAAGATTTGTGGAAGAAATTGTGGCCACTTATGAGAAGGAAATTGCCTCTAATAAAGTTTACCTCATGAAGAGGTCATTTGAGCTACAGATGGAGGAAGGGGTCTCCATTGCTTCTCACTTGAGTGAATTCAATATTATTTTCAGCTAGCTTCAGGCTCAGAAGATGAATTTTGATGCGGAGACTAAGGCGATATTTCTCTTATGTTCATTGCCATCCTCATGGGATACCTTCCGTACAGCTGTCAGTAACTCTGCACCTAGTGGAGTACTGAAGTTTGATGATGTTGTGGGTAGCTTGTTGGCCAAGGAGATTAGACGAAAGTCTATGGAAGGCAACAAGTAGGATGCAGCCTTAAATGTGCAAAGGGGTAGATCACAGTTTAGGGGGAAGTCCCAAGAAAGAGAAAAGTCTCATAGCAAATCCAAGGCACGAAACATTGTGTTACCACTGTGGCAAGAAGGGCCATATGAAAAAGGATTGCTACAAGGTGAAAAGAGAGCAAAAGGATAAGAAAAAGAATGCAAATTAGGGTGCAAATAAGAAGGAAGAGAGTCCAAGGTAGGACAAAGGAAAAATGAAGATCAAGGAGATTAATGCAGTCACTGATGATAGTGACAATGACATTCTCTTCTTGTCTAGTCTACCTACAAACTTGCTCACCACTTTAGATGATGCATATTCCCAGGATTGGATTTTGGATTCTGGTGCTTCATTCCATGTTACTCCCCATAGGGAATGGTTCTCCACTTATGACAATGGAAAGATAGGTTGTGTGCATCTTGGAAATAACTATGCATGTGACATAGTGGAAGCAGGTGACATAAAGTTTTCTTTTGCAAATGGGTCTCCATTTGTTTTGAAAAATGTGAGACATGTGCCTAAGTTGACCAAGAGTCTTATTTCAGTGGGTCAGCTAGATCATGCTGGTTTTCAGACCACTTTTGGCTTTCAGAGTTGGAAAATTCAAAAGGGCTCTATGGTTTTAGCCAGGGGTGCCAAGTGTGGCACTTTGTATCCCTTACATGTATCAGGGGTGTCTGATCATGTTGTTGCATTAACCGAGCAGCCAAGTACTTTGTGGCATTACAGGTTGGGGTAACTGAGCTAGAATGGAATGAAACTCTTATGCCGTTTGGGTTATATGCATTTGAGTTTTTTTGATTTTGAATTTTGTGAGCACTGTCTCTATGGGAAGCAGACTAAATTAGCCCATAAAAGAAGGGGAAAGAAAGAGCTTGAAAGGCTTGATTTGGTGCATTTAGACGTATGTGGTCCCATGCCTACACGGTCATTCGACGGGGCTAAATACTATGTGACATTCATTGATGATGCAACTAGGAAAGTGTGGGCTTATGCTATAGCTCGGAAGAGCGATGTGTTCAAGATATTTCAAAAAAGGTTGTCTTTGGCTGAAAATCAGTCAGGTAGAATGCTTAAATGCCTACGGACTAATAATGGTGGAGAGTATATTTCTCATGACTTTCAGCATTTCTGTGATACACGTGGGATTAAGAGGGAGCTCACGTCCCCTCGTACTCTAGAGCAGAATCCAGTTGCAGAAAAGATGAACCGCACCATTCAGGAAAGGTTGCAATGTATGCTTTCCAATGCAAGTCTTTCTGGTGTTTTTTGGGCTGAGGCAATGAAGACTACAGTGCATGTGATCAATAGATCACCTAGCACGAGTTTGGATGGTGGTATTCCTGAAGAGGCATGGAGTGGCAAGAAGCCCTCTTACTCTCATTTGCGTATATTTGGGTGTGAGGCATATGCACATGTGCTGAAAGAGCTTCGGAAGAAGCTAGATCCTAAGTCTAGGAAATGCATCTTTCTGGGTTATGGTGAAAGTAGAAAGATGGGCTATCGTCTCTGGGATCCAGAAGCAAACAAAATCATACAAAGCCATGATGTGGTCTTCAACGAGAAGAAGATGCATAAGACACCCATGAGGGATGTGGAAATGAGGAGAATCACTTTCCAGAATGTGAATCCACCCACATATGTTGATAGACAACAAGCTGTCCATGCACCGAAAATGGTGCCACCAAGTACTCTCATAGGTACACAATCAAGGGCAAATGATGGATCATCTATTGGTGGCAACAATGATGAGCCAAATGTGGCTGATATGCAGGCGGGATAGCAAGTTAAAATGCCCTTGAGAAGAACATCTAGAGTGTCTAGACTGCCTGAGAGATTTGTTCTAGGGGTAGACTATGTGATGCTTACTAATTGCAGGGAGCCTTCTCACTACAGAGAGGCTATGATGCACGAGGATCAGCGCAAGTGTGAGTATGCTATGCAATCAGAGATGAGTTCACTCATAAAGAATAAGACTTGGGACTTGGTTTCTTTGCCACATGGAAAGAAAGCATTGCCATGTAAATGGGTCTACAAGATGAAGGTCACAGGTGATAATGTGCCTAAGTACAAGGCCTGTTTGGTTGCTAAAGGGTTCAAGAAAGAGAAGGGTGTGGACTTTGATGAGATATTCTCTCCAGTTGTGAAGATGACCACACTTAGATGTGTACTTGGACCTGTGGCAATAGAGGATATTAAATTAATATAATTAATGGCATTTTCATGAACATAGGTTTTCTTTCATTCGAATTGGTCTGGTAGTATATGATATTGATTCAAATTGGTCTGATCCAAGATGGTAGTATATGATATTGAAGTAAACCGCTTTCAAAGATAGGAATGTGTATATGGAGATACCAATGGATCCAATTGATGTCGATAAATCTAGGGAAGAAGATGAAGATCATGATATGTGAGAAGAAGGTGGAAATAAAAACATGATGATCAAAGAAAGAGGAGATACAATCAAAGAAGGTGGAAATAATAGCATCGCAATCAAAGAAGGAGGAGATCACAACATTGGGAAAGAAGATTAGGATCATGTATCACTTCATATTATTGAAGAAGGTGAAGAGGATGGAGTCTTAGGTATGATGACATAGGTATTTGGCATGACAAACTTGGCTGAAGATGCAGGCTTTGATGTAAATGCTACTAATTGATTCTTTTTCCATCAAGAAGTCTTCTTATCCTTGGCCCTTTCAATTTATACTTGCATTAATAATGTTAAATTGCATATTAAGTGCATCATCAATATATGAGTACTTTGACCCCAAACTTGGTGTAGATGTTCTCAAAAAATTTGTCTTCAAAATGATTAAACTTGCATATCAAAATGATGCAAAGAAGAAATGTTCAGCAAACCTTGTGGAAGAAGCACAGACAGAAGAAGAAGAAGAAGAACTAGAGGATGTTAAAGCTCTCACTGCTTTCACCACCCAAGTTAAACTTGACAAGGGTGATGACCCATATGTCTTCTAAGTTGTTTGTGTATGAGGTCAATAATGGTTCTTTGCCATGATTGTTAGTCTTTTGTTTGAGGTTTTACCTTGTTGGACCCATGGGTATTTCCATACATTAGCCACAGTCCAAATCACCTTTTTCATGAGAATAAATTTCAGTTTAGTCTGCCAAGTATGAAAACCCTCTCCCTCAAACTTATCTATCTTGGTTTTGGAGACCATAGGGAAGGTCTTACCAAGACTGGCCATGTCTAATCCCTTTACAATTCAAAAAGAACCATCACCATATAGATGCATGTTACAAGCAATGAAATCTGAAAAGCCAAGGTCCTTTGCATATTGATAATGGCAATGTCTAATTGCTAACAATAATTATGACTTAACAGGCACATAGAGCTTTGTTTTGCTTCAATGGCAATGTCTAATTGCTAACAATAATTATGACTTAACAGGCACATAGAGCTCGAAAAGGCAATCACTTTTCCTTTTTGGAGCGTGTGCAAATTCTTCTTGGATTGGAAGTTATGGCTTGTTGTCGAAGTTTTATGAAGAAGAGGTGGTCTGATGATGTGGCATAGGGGTTCATATGCTGCACACATTGTGCTTAGTATGGGACTTTGTGCTTAAGTGGCACTATGCCATGTGGTAGTCTTCTAACCCAATTGAGTTAACCCAAGGAAGCAAACTTAACCATGGTTCATTGTGGGTTGAGTTGGTCCTAGAACCAAGCAAAGAAAGAATCTAAGTTTTCTATAAAATAATTGCTTAAAGTAGAAAGTATTCAAAAGGGTGGTTATGTGTCACATTCCTTGAAATTAAGTAGTGTAAAGTTAAGGACTATTGTAACATGAACCCATTTGGGTTTGGCAATTACCCCGAGGTCCACTCATAAACATGTAACATAGCACTTTAGTGCATTGAGGGGTATTTTTTAGTGGGGGGACTTACATGCTATTTATGTGTATGAGGGGATTTATAAAATAGCAACTTAATGTAATTTATATATGTAGATTTATAAAGGACTGCCACAATTTTAAGATTGAAAATGTAAACACGTACATGGGTTTAACCATTTACATGAGAAAATGTAAAAATGCAAGAATAGGGGTAATTTTTAACACATGCTTGCTTGCACATGCTTTACGGATTTATGAAGAGTGATCCCCAGAGTGCAATTAAAAGGTAGAGGATGTTAAATTTTATTTTATTTGCCAAAACAAACATTGTTTTCTCGCTAAAGAGGCATAAAACCGTTTATAAATGCAAGCAAGTAGTTTTGAATGTTGGATCTTGCTCTTTCAATTTCCATTATCTGATTTTTTAGTTTTTGAAGCCCTCTATTGAAGGATTTGTATAGTCAAAAGGTTCATCAAAACAAATTTGGACATGATATTCCGATGGACATCTAGAGATAAGCACAAGGAGTTGATATGGGCTTGGTGTCATACATGGGATAGAATACTTGATCAAACTATGGGGAAGCCTAGAGGACTAAGGAGACCTCTTCTATCTCTAAAGAGTGGATGCCAAGGGCAAGCAATTCCTTCATGATCTACCTTTCCAAATGGGTAGAAAGTTTGATGCTAATGCGAGTGATCTTGACGCAATGGTTTTTGAACCAAAAGGCTTTCTCTTATGCATGTGACCCTTGTACCTTTTTCAAGGATTCTATAATGGTAGCAATCAGAAGAAACCTTTTGAAACCGGACGATAATCATAGTGTGTATTATTAGTTATAGTGTTTTTTGGGTGTGTATTTTGGCACTACAAGTGAATTGTTTTTTAAAAGGGTAGATTCAAATTGAACCATCAATTATACACCACATATAGCTTCAAATGCATGGTCTAAAATCTTAACAATAAAAGTTACTAGGAGGTTACCTATTTGGCATAGATTTTGTGTAGTATCACCTAGATAAAGGAAGATTCTAGGACGAGCCTTACTATTAGCACTCGTCAACTGTGGCATTTGGCATTTTACTACGTTGCTCTCATCCACCCCTACTCTGCTACTTTGCTCCACATGCTCTGCTACTTTGCTCCACACATCTCCTCTAGCTCTTTTCTGCCCCTGCTCTACTGTGCTTCATGCTCCCTCCTCCAACTCTCGTCACTCATCTGCTCCCCTGCTCATCTGCTACTCACCCACTCATCTTCACCATGCCTACTACCAACCCCCCTTGATGCTTTGTGATCCCAATGTTATCTGCCTTCTCATATAAGATGATTGCATTGCACTCACTTAGAGTAGAAATGCTGGCACTAGTGGAGACCCTTCGTTACCACAGTCGATTCCCCCCATATCTGCATGTCACCACCTTAGATGACATGCTCACAAAGGGCCTCTTTATGGCTGTGTTGTATGGGTTCCCCCTAGATGTCAATGAAGGCCTCAATATTTTCAGAGCAGAGTACTCTCAACTTGTTGGGAGGGCCGTAATCTGAGTCTTGGCAATGTGCATGGTCTTTGGCCTCTCCATCGTCTCCTCCTTTGGCTCCCTAAAAAAATTTAATGCAACAAGCTAAACTGGTGGAAATACTGAGTTGTATAAATTCCCTCTTGCTCGGATGATGCTCATAACCACTCAACAATGGATGGATGTAATCTTTTGGGAAAGGAGTGCCACATCGAGTGTTACTACTACAAACATAAAAAAGATCAATAATTATGCAATTCCAAGGATACAGCTTGTACGATTGAAGAGTCTTCTACAGATTGTTGATGCATCGATTCACTCATCCCCATGGCTAGATTAAGGTGCTCAGTGTTATCCTGACCCTAGGTAGTGCTCAGTGAAGATGCTTGCTCTTGCAATCCTTAGCACAGCATTCTCAGGTGACAGAATCGATGAGAGTTTGGCATTAGTTGTTGTAGGAAGAATCATATGGTGAGAGGAGAACCAAGTTCACATTACTTAGGAGACAACATCTAAGTGCACACACCATAAATGAACAGACAATATAAAAGGAAATAAACTTATATTGATATGCTTCTTACAACCAAGTTGCCTCAACTTGCAACACTTAATGTAAGATTTGTAACCTTGCAAGCTCAAGTGAGGGGGAGAGAACATGGCACATTGCTCTATCTTGTTCTCTCTACTTCTCCCTATTACAAAGCTCTCTTCTAACTATGCAAACCATCTTCCAAAAGACATCGCACTCGGTGTGCCACACCACTTCCTGCTACTACTGGTTGAACAACTGCAATCACCTACACCTCCAATTGTAAATGGTGCTCGGTCTAGAATGTTCTTCCATTGCTTCCAAGCGAGTATGCACTCATTAATCGCACTTAGCCTTAACTCTACCCATGTGGCCTATCTCGAGGGCTAACACTTTGCATCAACTATCCCCATGAGCCGTGTCCTCACGGGCTGGCGGGAACTAGCCACCACCGCTATTTGAATGCTAAGGGTCTAAGATTGAAGCCACGAGGGCCTCGTGAAGGATGTCTCCATCATCGGGGTGGTGGAATGGAGTGAGCTCATGGATTAGAGGGTCCAGCTTCATCTGTAGGTGGAAACCGAGGAGAGGAAGCTGTAGGCTCAGGGCCAAAGCTCCATTGCACGTGGGGAGAACATGGATATAGCAAGCTGACATCTATGGATGGCCTCTCTAGGTTGGTGAGCCACTCACAACGGTCCACATCTCGACAACTGGGTCTTCATGCAGATCGAAGATGTTAAGAGATTTTGTTATGCACTGGCTCTTCATGGGTGTGCAGTTGGTTTCATAGTCCGGCTCTTAGTGGTTGATGGTTTTGGCCCCTATAGTCATAGTTCCCAATAAAAATGGCAAATTGCAGGTATGTATGGACTACAAAAAATTGAATGCAGCCACTATAACCGACCCCTTTCCTCTACCTTTTTGTGACACAATGCTGGATGTAGTGGCGGGCCATGAGGTGTATGGTTTTCTAGATGGATTCAGTGGGTATAATCAGATCCAGATGGCTGAAGAAGATAAAGACAAAATACCATTTGTCACGGAGTGGGGAGGGTTTGCAAACAATGTCATGAATTTGAAAATGCTCCACCCACATTTCAAGGATGGATGGAGAGAATTTTCGCACTTACTACTTTCATGAGAGTGTTTTTAGATGATTTCAGTGTGTTTGGTAAAAAAGATGAACACATTGAGCACCTTTAACTTTGTTTTGAGAAATGTTGGGAATCCCAATTGAGCTTGAATCCGATGAAATGCGCATTTGTAGTCCACCAGGTTGTTTTACTTGGACACATCACTTTAAAGGGATTGCCATTGATCCAAGGAAGGTCGCTGCAATCAAAGAGGCTAAAGAACCCCAAAATGCCAAAGCAGTCATGAGATTCATTAGGCAAGTAAAATGGCACAATAGATTTCTTATATTTGTCCTATTTCTATCAACCATTATCAAGATTGGTTAAGCCAAATGAACAATTTGTTTGGAGACTAGAGAAAAAAAAAGCATTTGACTTACTGAGCAAAATGTTGGTAGTAGCACCTATTCTTATTCCACTAGACTGGCGTTGGACATTGCTATAGGGAAAATATTAATGCAAACTTTGAAAAAGGGGTAGTTCTAGCCAATTTACTATGCTAGCCGTACCTTGTCACAGTCAAAAGGGAAGGCTTGGGTATGGTATATGCCTTGCAGAAATTTTGGCACTATCTTTTGGTATATGCCTTGCAGAAAATTTTCAAGCTAGATTGTGGTAGCCAACAATAATTAAGGATACACATGAATTTACAAAGAAATGCTGGTACTGCTAAAGAGATGGGCAACCATCGCATGCCGATAAATTGCCACTAAACCCGATTTTACCACTAGACACATTTGAAAATGGGGTCTAGATTTTGTGGAACTGTTCAAACTAGTTGCAAAACACATTGGGAACAAATATATTTTGGAAACCACAAATTATTTCGCTGTGGGTAGAGGCACAAGCTCTATGAGACAATTCATCAAACAGTACTACAAAGTTCCTATACCACATTATAATTACACAGTTCAGATGTCCAATAGAGTTAGTATTGGATCAAGGAGGACACTTCCTAAAGAGAACCATTAAAAATTTGACAAAAGTTCACATGTTTGTTCATAAAATTGTATCAACATACCATCCACAAGCAGCCAGACATACAGAAAGCTCTAACAAAATCATGAAGTAGATTCTAAAATTGACAGGTTCGCAAAATAGAATAAACTTCGGCACAAAGTTGGATTCAACATTGTGGGCATTCTAAACCGCATTCATGGAGCATGGGAATGACACCCTTCAAGTTGGTGTATGGAGTTGAGGCAGTAGTGCCCATGGAATTTGTGATCGCTAGTTTATGGGTCTCATCAAAGAAGCTAAGCCCGGAGGAGTCGGTGGAATTTCGATGACGGCAACTAAATCAATTGGAAGAAGATCAACTTGAAAGCCGACATACTGCACAAGTCATCCAAGAGTGAAGAAAGCCTGGGTTGACAAAAATATCAAATTTCAATTATTTAAGGAAGGAGATTGGGTATTGATGTTAATACAAAATTGGGAAAGTTCCTTGGAACATTGAAGTTGATATTTCATGGACCATTCAAAATTGTGAAGGATCTAGGCCAAGGCACATTTCAAATGGCTGATATGCATGGTAATATATCAAACGAAAGCAATCAATGGGCTCCAACTAAAGCCATTTGTCAGATTGAGGAACAAGTATGATCCGGTTGGCCAGACATCAAACTTTTGGAGATTTGACGATCGAGTACATTGGGCATTTAAAAAGGGAAATCATGCAAGCAAGTGATGAGAGAGCCACTTCACATGTGCAGGTGTTTCAACATATGCAAAAATAAGCATTTCACTTCATTCACAATAGTCATTCCAAATTTCCCCATCGTTCTGCTCTTGCTTCAGTTGTTAAAAAATCATCCTTTCTATTCCCATCGCTTTCCCAGCATGCAGACCAATCTCAAACCCGTAGCTAAAGAGTGCACAATAGGTGGAGGAGCCACAAGCAGTTCATCCACAGCTTACAAGTGATGGCAACTTCATTCAATCAATTAACATGCAAGAGGAAGGGGCCACAAACATCACGATGGTCACAACGCAGTCAACTGAGTGCTAACATGGATGACAAAGTAGTGGAGTCACCTTGACCCATGAAGAAAAGGTCAGTAGACACTTCTAGTTGTGAATTTTAAGATTTTAAACATGATTTGGATACAACTAGCCCCCAAAACATTGCATGGTTGCATAAGATGGGACTTAATGAGTATTATCATCTTCCATGGTCAAAATGGGCACTTAATATAAGAGGCCCAAAGCCAATTTGATCATTTGAGGGATGTGAAAGGAATGCTGACACTAGAATTGCCATTGAGAATAGTCGACTTGGTAGCTCGAGTTTTCAAATTACCATTGATTCCAAATGTGTTGGCAACCACCGCCATGGTTGCCACATGCCAAGATGGGGGGGTCCCAATCCCCCACTTCCCAGCCATGTCATAGCCTCTCCCTTGTCCAAAAAAGGTGGCATGACAATGGGAGAGGGGCTCATCCCCTTAATATATCCAAGGAACCCTTGATATCACTTATGCTTATGGGATTCGTCCCTCTTTTATCCATGTGTCATCATGCGCTTAAGGAGCCTCTTTTAGACCCTCCAATATCCGATTAATCCAAGGTACCATGAGGAGGTTTGGACCACACACAGGCCCCAATGACCATAACTCCAACAAAATGCACCAACAAAAGCTCCAAGGACGTACCCACCAAATGAAGTTATGGTAAAGGAATTCAGAGAGAAAGTGCATTCAAAGGGCTATTTTTATGTCAAGAATGCTTGGAAGGGCCAACGATGTGATCAATGCACGTGGTTTTTGGAAAGAGTATTACTTTTGTCCAAATATGAAAGGAAAACTATTCATTGATGCATTTTGCTGAGCTAGGTAATCCAAGAAATTGGGTTGCTTTCATGCATGAATGGATAATGGGAGAGATCAATGGCAAAGACAAGCAGAGAAGTACCACTCATAGCAAGCTCCAGTCGATATTGTATGCTCTGTTTATTTAAATTTTTGAGGGTCCAAAGCTACACCATTGCTTACCATTTTCAGATGAGGAAAACGAACTACATAACCAACGCATCAGCAAAGAAATTCAAAGACAGGAAATAGTCAAACTGCTGAGGGAGGCTGGCTATGAGTAGTCGAAGATTGAGTCAGCAGTAGGAGGACAGAAGGGTTTGTAATCACCACTAGAAGTCACTCACCAACAGAGCAAACCAGAATCAGCTAAAAAGCCCAAGTAAAAAAATAGATGCAAGACTACTAAGAGGAGACCATGCAACAGAGATGAGCAAGAACCTCAAAGACAAGGAGAGCAGCAAGTTCAAGAAATCATGCCAAAAAAAGCAATACAATAGAATCCAGAAGACCAGAGGTGGGAAAGTAGCGAGGGAACACCCCTAGTGGAAGAAGAGCATCTAAACTCACCACAAAAAAGGCAATCACCACCACTGGCACTTGCAGAATCTAGAAAATAGAGAACTGAGTCCTAAGGAAAATGATGAAGATCAGATAACATTTACTGATAATGTAGATGAAGCCATTAATCTTTTATAGAGATTTCATGTACAATAAAGGGAACAATAAAAAGGGATGCAAAATGTTTATTTGGAATGGCAACAATTGAAAGAAGAAAAAAATGTCTTGCTTGAATTGAACCACTATTTAAGATAGGATCTATAGTACAAGGTGGAAGAACGGAAACTGTTAGCACAACAGTATGAAAAGGAAAAAACAGGATGTAGAACAGCTCAAATATAAATTGATTGAGGACCAACAAACAACGAGATGTTAAGGAAATCGTCAGTCCAGATCCAACAAGGACTATTCAGAGAAATGGTAAATTTGACAGAACATAGTAAATTATTTTTAAAAAATTTATTGTTAAAAGAGAAAATTACAGCACTTGTTCCAAGTTGAATATCAATTGAAGAATATGCAAGATGAAGAGGAGTTGGGGATTGCAGGAATATTTATGCCTCCAAAAACATTGTCATGCAAGACAAACCGACACAGCATATGGTGCAGTTATGGGCAAAAGTGGGAAATAGACTGCTCCACTTGCAGCAACAGCCAATTCAACATTGGTATGATCATATTCAGAATTTATCTAATCTTTTATTAAACAAAGAGGTGTAGGAATTGAAAAAAATAAATCTATGCATTGAAGATCAAGTTGGCTAAGACAGAGGAGTCTAAATCAATAGGTTTCTTAGCTTAAGAAGAATCAGAACAGTTGATCAGAGAAGAACCTGAAACTTCTTCAGCATAGTTTTGTTCCCTTGTTAGACCTTTTTCCTTCATTTGCAACAATTGGTTTTGAAGAACCACGGGCTCCAACAAAATAAAATACAGCAGCAGAATGTCTGACAGATAAGAAAGCAGCTCATGCTCTCCTTATGACAAAAAATAGAGAAAATAAAAGATATGGATGTGGAAATTCATGATATTGAAGATGGAGACACATAAGATAATCTCGTAGGAATTGATAACTCCCTTGGTATTCTAGTTCAAAAGTTTACAACATTGACAAATGAAAATTAGGTTGTGGATGATGGACACCCCACTGACACAACTCCAGTGACACCAGCTTTCAAACTGGTGGATTATGCAGATTTTGACCTGAAGGTGATGAAGGTAAATAGGGAAATGAAATCATCTAGCAAGATGATCTGAAGGCAGCATAGTATGCCAAAACAACTATTAGTTCTTGACAAAATTTTGAATTCATTCTTAGTATTTCATTTTGTTAGTTTTCTAGTTTGTCCATAGTTTATAGTAAAAATGTCAAATAGATATGGAGTCTTAGTATTTTTGTAAACAATTGGCACCATTTTGCTATTTTTTAGGCAATCATAAAGGTGGTTGTAGGCATTGAAGTGATATCGACATATGTTTCAACGTGGCCCCTTGTAAGCTGCTGTGTACACTGTAGATATGGAGCACTCTTGCAAGCAACAACCATGGTGTTTTAGATGTGGTTGGCGATGATCATATGGAGTTAAAGAGCATGTTTAATAATGAATCGTATGTTTCAGATGGATTAATACTGGATGTTTGACACATTGGTGGATGCATTCCCTCGTCCTTGGAATCTTCCTCGGTTGGAATGATTTCCTCTTTGCTGATTCTGATGCTGCTGAGGATGACACTGATGCTGATGTTAATGATGACTTTGATGTTGTTGCTGATGATGACTTCTTCTTTGGTATGATCTACCTCTGCCTTTGCCTCTGCCTCTGCTTTTGTCTGAAGCTGTGAAAGCGATCATTAGAATGACCTCTACGTGCTTGAATTGCCTGAGTCCTGAGTTCTTCACTAAGTAGGATTGACTAAAGTTCTTCGAGTGTCGAAATTTTCCATTGAATGGCAATACTTTGGACAAAGGTACGTACTTGTTCATCTTGATGTCTAAAAAGATTATAAGTGATGAGATTGGATGTGATATGATCAAGATGATATGTTGTGGTACCAAGATAAAGCTTGGACATTTCAAGAAGATTATGGAGAACAAGAAGTTCACTATCATGAAAAAGGGATATGGAATGTGGCAAATGGTAAAGAAAAGAAGCCAAGGTAAGTACAATGGATAGTCCAATATGAAAAGGCCCTTGGTATCATAGCATTGGGACTTAGTGGCTCATAGATTCATCACATTGATGGGTGTGAGACTTCACATGAAGTTTTGGTGCAACTTGAAATGGTATTTTGTGCACATGTTTTACTCAAAACAATCCCGTAGCACTGCAATGTCATGGTTGGAGACCATTATGTTGATGCAGTTGAACTTCCAACCATTAGAATCATGAAAGTTATAGATGAAGAGTATAGCAATATTTTACATCCAACTTGGTGGATATTGAAGCTTCTCTTTTGGAAGAGGAGAGAAATGGCTCTTACTACAACTCCAAGGAAAGTGAAGCATATCTTGTGAAGAAGGGCTACATCAACAACAAGGAAAATATAGTTGAAGAAAGAACTCCATCAGCAAATGAAGAAACAAATGTTGTGGTAGAAAAAAAGTTTGGGTCTTTAAAGGTCCAACACCTTTGAAATGTTATCATCACTTGGTCATGTAGTCAATTTTGAGGTTCTCTGCCTGGATTCCAAAAAGAATGCTACGGTTATATGTTTTAGTCTTTATAGTCTTTGTAAATCACCTCTAGTCACCATATGATGTAGGCCATGTGATATGTCTTTGCCTCCCATGGTACCTCTTGCAGACATGAGAAACTAGGTCCACACAAAGGCCTAAGATTCATCCTTGTACATGCAAGAGAGATAACCATTTGGGGGGGGGGTTTATCCCATTTTGTAAACCTTGACCCTTTGGCACCTTTGCTAGCATGAGATCCTAGCCATAGATTTATCCTTGACCACCATGAGACGGCATGTGAAATTATGTGATTAGGTGTATCCTTGACATAGCATGAGACAAACCCTTGAGGGGGTTATGTTGGGATATGTGTGATCATGGGCTTGCTCTCGTAGCAATCATATGATTGTGTGTGTGTGTGTGTGTGTGTGTGTGTGTGTGTGTGTGTGTGTGTATGTAAGGAAGCAATCTTAGTGCTATGGACCATGACACATGTGATGATGTAGTACAAGGCTCAATATTTAGGAGGTGCCACTAATTTAGGAAGTCACTATGATGTAGGGCTGATTGCCTTTGATGTAGGAGAGGTGCCTATGATCTAAGACACGCTCTCTCCCACTCAAAAAATGAGAGGCTTCTCTCTCAAAATCAATAGAACACAATTTTGCCGTCACCCCGCTCTCCCACCACTCTCCAACAAGACCCACATTAATTGAAGTTCTTAACTATTCACACCCACATGAATTGAAAATAGAGAGAAGAACTTGAGGAAGTGTGAACCATCTTTTATTTCAAACTAAACATAACTACTTTAGGCGCAAAGCCCTGATCACTACAAAAGAGTTGCAGTACCCAAAAATGTATCAAAGCAAACTATGTGGAAGGCATGAAGCCTTCATTGCTACTCATCAACACAAAAACTGAGTATCTAAAAACCTATTACAACAATCTATGAGGAAGGCATGGAGCCTCCATCACTACATCAACTCCATGAAAACAAAGGAAAGTGTCATTGATGTCGGATGCCACTAAGGGTCAAAAGCAATAACGTAGCCGAGACTGTTGATGGTAAAACTACCCATGGGATTCAAGTCAAGTAGCATCGAATGAGCCATAAGAATGTTGTCCCATGAACTTGGTATGTAATGATAAGACATCATCGACACGTGCGCCCACAATTTGAACCAAAACAATTTGATCCATCTTCAAGTAAAAGCCTCCCTTGGATCACAATTGTAGCAGTAAGGGTGGCCAGGGTCTTGATTGACATGATCACTCCCGCAGGAGCCACATAGATAGTCCACAAGTTGCCCATTCACATTCATGAAATGTAGAGTGCCATAAACCTACAACACCTTTTTTGGACACTCGATTATATTTCAATACCCTTTGCTTGTCAGCAAAGCCAAAAGAAAAGAAATTACCTATGTGCCATAGCCAAGCTCGACTATCTAGGAACTAAAAGCGTGCTTTAGCTCCTCTCACTTGCATCCCTTTGGCTCCTCTGCTAGGATTGTGAAGTCTTATACACAAAGTACTTTGCGGGTGCATGTACGGAACATTCTGCAACATGTACATAACAATGCCATTCTCATTGCGCTCTTGAATCAATTGAGTCTGCACACTCTTCCATTCATTCACAAAGGATAACTACTTCAAGCAACAATCTAAGTTAGTGTCTAATGGTAGGCAACGTTACAACACATTACTCTATCCAAATGTTACATTGATTGACTCACCGTCGCTATATCCTGTGAAGCCCATTTGTGATGATCACTTGGTCATTGGCGCCTCCCTCTGTATCCACCTTGATTATCACACATGCAATGGTGCCCATAACAACAGATATTGTCCCTCTCCTTGACTTGATCATTGATGATGCCCCTGGAATATAACATGCGATGGCAGTTTCTCATAGGATACTGATAGCTCCCTCAAACGGCTCCCCCTTTATTACGGCAATTGTGGCATTGACATGTAGTGAGAAACTATAGGTTCCTCCCTCTCCCAGGCCTTTCAAAGTACATATGATCCCTCAATACGATAAAAGCCATCTATTTCCAAGTAATCACTATATTGTTGGACATAAGCGTGCGGAACAACCAATGTGACAGCATCAAGATTCTTGTGGTTGGTAAAATCCACTCATAGAAGAGTTGGATAAGCGACATCTTTGCCTTATATGTTTCGTATTTCACAAATGCACTTAGAAGCATTTGGATGCCTAGAACAGGTAAGGCATTCCCTCCATAGAGAAAGTTCTCTCAACTGGGATTATGGCACTAGGGTTGTACTTCCTACATTGTAAAGGCTAAATATTGAAATGGGGCTCTTTTAGGGGTCCAAGTGATGTGGTGGCATCATCATCAACTTCTTTTTTATTAGAGGAATGCTTGCTCGTTGAAAAATCACAGCAGTGCCCGCCTATCAGTTTATGTGAATAAAGGTTTCTAGCTCTATTTATATAAACTCACAATTACTGCATTCACAGCATGGCAACCCTCAAATCACAGCAGTGCCCGCCTATTAGATTATCAGAATAAAGGTTTTCGAGCTCTACTGATATAAACTCACAATTACTGCATTCACAGCATGGCAACCCTCAAAAACGATGTTCACAATTTGTTATGCGTGAATTTCCTACTCTTATGGGCGACCTCAATCCACGACAAATCATTGAAGCTCCCCCGAAAAGTACAGTAGAAACATAGACCAGATGTTTAATCAACAAAGGGTCATTTTTGAAAGCTATAGTAATCCACGAGTAGTACTTTCAAGCTGGCGCGTATAGCCTACTGAAGTTAACCCTTTCTTAAAAGAAATTCCTATTTGAAATGAGAAACCCTGGTTCTGTGAAGTAAAATGATAATGCAATTATTTCAAGAAGAAGAAACACAAGAGGATCTATATCCAGCATCGCGAACATAGAAGAGATTGGCATCGTCAATATCACAATAACTTCATCATAATATACTTATCGGCAATACATCTAATACATATGCGGGATTGCGTGGAATTCATCTCCCCACACACCGCACATAGTCCATTGCAAGGATAGTATCATGTTCAAATCAACATATCATAACAACAACCGGCCTACATTGTGCAATGTGGACAATCTTTTATTCGCAAAGTAATAGCTTGCAGTAAGTGTACGCGCATAAGACAATCGCGAGAAGATAAGAAGATGAAGCACTAGAACACGAAGCGAGTATAGGTGCTGACCTTCTGTGTATGCCTCCTTCGCTGCTTGTTGGAGGGCATGCTTTAAGGATTTACGAGGTCTTTTTAAAGTCGGGCTCTCTGTCAAGATAGCATTGCCCTTGGCTAGGACTCTCTTAACGGTCCTTGCAATGCCACTGACCATATCTGAATCCAAGCATCAAAGTAAACACGTATAAAATGGACGACTCAATCATGTAGAGATCATGTATAAAGCAGATTCAATCATCGTCTAACCAGAAAGGGCTTTCCAACTGTATATACCGCTGTCAACTATGTTATCTTTGGGGTCCAGCTTAGTTGCAAGGTTAAGAAGCGGACCATCTCCTTTCGGGGGAGGAGCTTCCACCTTCAATAATGCCATGATGCAGGGGCGACTCCGATGGGTCATTCATTGAACAATCATGCTCTTGTAGTTCTTGATTTACAGGCTCCACCTCAGGATGAATTGCGTGAGATAGAAAATGTTCACAACATGAAGTGGATGGGTTCTCAAGTTGCAAAAATAGAGTCGACTATACTGAACACTACATAAAAAACTTACCACCACAAACAATAGGCGAACTGCTAGTACTACCTTGTCCCTGAGGCTTGCTATAGAGCTCTCTCTCCAATTCTACAGGGCAACGATAGGTAAATGGAGGGTAGGTATTCTCTAAATAATTGAGATATGAAAGATAAACTACCAGATGGAAGATAAACTGGTTCCGACTGTCAGTGTCGACAGTTTAGGTGGAGGGTTGTCTCCTCGTTTCATGCTCAGCCATATCGCAAAGGATAACATGCTTTGCAAACATCTCCAACACGTTGGCACCATAACATGAGAACTTGCGATTCGTCCTTTCAGCAAGCATCAATGTGTTCACACACGCCACAACATGAATGGCTTCTGCAGGCTCGCGGAGGTGAGAAGTGAAGACCGATGAAAACTTTGCAGAGAAAAAGGATAGAAACGCGAGACCTCCAAAGAATTTGGAGAGGCAGGCTACAAGACATTGTGCAGGTCGCGTGCGAGAACCAATCCAAATGTGCCACACTATGACTTTCACAGTTGCATGCGAAGGTTACGGTGGTTATGCGCTATTTCAGTGGGACAACATTGCAACAATGCCACGTAGCCAATGGCGAACTGATGTGCATGAAACACGCGGCGCGTTTGGAAAAATATTTTTTTAGGAATTTTGACTTTCAAAAACAAGCACCGGTCACTATACTCTACCGCCCTTGGTGCAGGCCAAAAAGAGAAGAAGAAGAAGAAGAAGAAGAAGAAGAGAGAGAGAGAGAGAGAGAGAGAGAGAGAGAGAGAGAGAGGGAGAAAAAGATGGGGATACAAGTAGTAAGTTCAATTTAGCCCAATCATAAAAATCCAAATGCGAAATTCTAAAATCAACATTTTTAGCTTCTCAAAGTGGAACCTCCAATTAGACCTTCCCATGGGTCGGGCCAGAAAGGCAAGGGCAGGGCGGGCGAGGCAAAGACGTTGATAACGTTTCGGAGTGTAATTTCTCAAGACCTAAATTCCTTGGGCTCTTGAGTCCTTGTTGGCCTGCCCTAGGGCGAAGGGTATAGTGGCCACGGTGTGTTCCATGAAAGCCAAAATTCAGAGATTTCTTTTTGTGAAAGTCTAAATTTTACGATTGGTCCACCTCCCCACTTTCTATTTCTTTCCCTTGGAATCCTCCACCTTTTTGGGCCCTGCAAAGGCTACTAAGGGATGGCTTGGTTTTTAGGCCGATAGTTTTGAAGTTAGTTCATTTGGTCAATTTGACCATCCAAATTGTGGTTAGTATGAGCTTTAAGTGTGTGTTAGTAGTAGTTTAAGAGCTTCTAATATATTTAAGGTTTAAGGTTTTTGTTTGCTTGTGGAGGTCCGAAATATTCTTGTCTTTTGTTGTGGAAATCCTAAATGGTTTTCTCTTGTATGACACCACCTTTATATTACTATTGCCAAAATAAGCACACGTCCCCACTTTTATTTAATGGTCCTTCCACCACACACCTCTTTCACCTCTTTTCTCTCTCTTTCACTCATCCACCTTTCCCCATATTCCTTCACCTTCACTTTCTTTGTCTCTTTATTCTTTCCTTCCAATTTACACCCATCATTTTCCTTTTATAAATTATGGAAATATTTATGGAGCTTACACTTAGACTTATAATGTCACTCCAAAAGGCGGGATCCCCATCTTGTTCTCCCCTTTCTATTTCTTTCCCTTGGAATCCTCCACCTCTCTCTTTCTCTCTCACACACATTTCTGGTGGAGTCTTCCTACACACCATCTCCAAGGTATTCTTTTTCGCTTTTTTCATCTTGGGCAGGCCTTATGAATGATTAAATATCATTCACGTTGTTAATTGTTTGAAGTCCTCACAATCCCACATGGGTGGCAAGCTCCAGCAGCAACCTTCCTACGGTTACGGTTATCCGCCGCCAGGTGATCTTTACTTCAACACAGCTGTGCATTTTCTCAGCAGTGCACTGCATTAGATGGCTTTTCAATTCCTTTCTTCAATGCTTTGATTCCTGTTTTAAGCAGGGTATCCGCCCCTCTCCGTGGCTCCTCCTCAACAGAGCTATCAGACTCGTCCGTCTGCAGGTTTAGGCTTTTGGGGAGTATGGTAAGACGGAACATGTTTGTCCGTCATCGGATCGGTCCTTTTTGCTGTTTTCCCATGCGTCGTTTCGTATTGTGATGCAGTAAGGGTGCGCTGTGTTGCTGCTGCCTCTGTAATAAGTGCTGCTGCGAGCCCACCGTTATCATTGTCTCAACATCTTTTCCAAAGGTGCCCGATAACGTATTCACAAAGCAAGGCAGGGACTGCACATAATATTACAGATTTGTGGACTATAGTTATAGTACGAACTTTACTATGTCAACAAGTTAGTGGTAGTATAGTGATTATAACTTTCGCATCATGCACTTTACAAGGAAAATCACTGCAGAAGAAAAGTCAGACCTTTAAGCGTATCAATCAGAATGTTCTACCCAAAAGCATGGCTGGAGGTAGTAGGCATTTGACATAAACTCCCAGGTCAAGTGATGCGTGAGGGCACTTTCCTTGCCCTTTCTTTTGAAAGGAAACAACACTAGTTTACTTGTACTTGAGCGTGCTCTTTCTTCCGTTTTGGAAAGACAGATCCCCATTTGTTGCTTTTATGTTTAGAGGCTCCATGTCAATTATCCTTGGCAACGTCACTTCACTCCAATTGATTCTTGGTGCATTAGACAGTAGATACGACATGCAGTCTCTTTTTATGAATAAAATGCCGCTTTAGGTAACCACGGTATATAGCATTACAGATGGAATGGATGGGTTCTTGTTGCATATATTGGGCTAGGGCTAGGTAACATAACAAGTTTGAGATACGATTGATCCTAAAAGGGAAATGAGTTATGTGATTATTCCTTCCATACAAACGTGAGGACATTCCCGTCCAAGCCTTCTTGTTCCTAAGGTTCCGATCTTGTAAAAGGCCTGGTTTGTAATAAACTTTTTCTTCATTTGCACTTGCCCTTTTATTCTCACTAGAAAGGAGTGAGAGTTAAACGGAAATGTTCTCAAAAGTCTTGGTCAAAACAAGGTTGGAAAGGTAGAACTCGTAGAAGTCGAGATTGTCCTTCGTTAGCCTCTTCTTCTCCTCTGCAATATTATAGACTTGATATTGAGTCCAACGAAGTTCAGAAATCTTTGTCTTAGTGCTTGAGATAATGAGCTTAAGGCAAGATTGAAATCAATGGAAATTGGGCTTGATCGTGTAGCCCTCCAACAAGTCTCCAACGTGAAGGAAAATTTCTAACTCGATCAAATGAATCAGAAATCAGGAACCATATTAAACACAAGAGATGGCTATCCTTGCGCTTGCTAGCAAGTTTACAGTATATTGGAAATTTTTTTGAGGATAACATTGTATATAGTCCTACTGCCTTCCATGTTGGGAAGTGGATTTCCACAAAGCTCATGTAAGTATGTTGGCAAGTTCTTTAGAGTGGATACAGCCATGATCTGATTGCTTGGACCTATGGGACACACTCCATGGATCACATCCAAAGCAAAGACATGACTTCGGATGCTATTCTTGAGACTTAAAAGCGATCTCAAATTCCTAATGACAATTTTCTAGATAGAGGGATTGTGAAAAGATGAGTATCTCAAGCATGCACAGCTATGGTGAAGCTTGACCCTAAGTGTGACTAGTCAAATCTAAGGTGGATGGATCCTAAGTGCACACATGATGGCTCAAGCTCAAGGTGGTTACAAGATTGAGGCTTGTACTCATAGAGAGCCTTGAGAGCTTGGTCTGAAAGCCCTGTGGCTGCTCCACATAGACTTCCTGCTACAAGTCACCATTGAGGAAAGTAGATGCTACATCCATTTGATAGATTGGCCACTTATAATGTGTAGCCATTGCAATCACTGTCCGAGTGGTCTCTATGTGAGTGAACGCCATCATAATCAAGCACTTCTGCGTATGAATATCCTTTGGCTACTAATCTTGCTTTGTATTTACGGATAGTAACATCTAACCTGTACTTACTTGTACTTAGCTTTGTAGATCCAGTTAGTTTCAATAACCTTTCGCTTTGGCCGGTCTAGACACTAGATCTCACATGCGGTTCTTTCAATGGCAGCCATCTTGATCTCCATTGCTGTTTGCCACTCAGGGACATCCTTCATTTCTTTGAAGGTCTTCGGCCCATGAATCATGATTCTTGATTTGAGCTGTTAGTGCATAGTTCACTTCTGGGTCCTTCAAGACCTCCTCTCTCCATCTGAACGTGTGTCAGGGGTACTGTAAACCTTGAGTCCTCTAGGGTCTTCATGTATCAACGTTGAATCTTTGATCTGCCCGCTACTGGAACTGCAGCCAATCCTGAGATCTTGCTGCTCTTCACCCTGTAGGTGATCTGCAGGCTCGACTGTCTGTCTCGTGGTGAATCCTGGCCTCTCTGCTGCCCTGGTAGCAGCCAGTAGTGGATGCTCTTGTGAATGTGTCTCCGGACCTCCCTGCTGCTGAATGTGCAGCCCAAACTGAGGCACCAAATGACCTAAACACTGAATGAATGAACAGCCCCTCCAGGGGTCTTTATATAGGGCTGGAGGCCCCCAAAAATAGCTGACCCAGTCAGCAGACTTGGCCGGACTGGCCCAACTCGGTCTGCTGATCCAGATGGGCCCCATAAATGTCGCCCGAGTGGCAGGTGCTTACTGCTGGGACCTGTTCTGGTCGTGTCTTGACATGCTGCACTGCCATTTTCTGATGCCTTTTTGCCGACCTGATGCTGTCTGCAGGCTGCCGTAAAGCCAAGCCTATAGATGGTGCCAGCCCCCCAGTAACTGCTGCTTCCCTGCAGCAGTCATGTACCTGCTCCAGGCTCCTGTCATGCACCTGTACAGCCTCCGTACAGCCCTCTAACCGGATGTATTGGTACTTTTTTAAGAATAACATCGTATATATGCTTCAGAGCTACTATAATCCTACTGTCTTCCATTTTGGGAAGTGGATTTCCACAAAGATCAAGTAATGATGTTGGCAAGCTCTTTAGAGTGGACACAGCCATGATCTAATTGCTGGGACCAATGGGAGAAGCAGTTGCCATTGCACTTCAAGTCTGAACACTGAATGAATGAACTGCCCCTCTAGGGGCCTTTATATAGGGCTGGAGCCCCCAAAAATAGCTGACCCCGTGAGCAGACTGGCCAACCTGTTAGAAATGAACCCAACAGAGGGTACACACAGCGGAAGACTTATAGTAATGCCCAGGAGCTCACACAGTGTGGTGTAGGTGTGGAATCACACTTCTTTACTTATGTGCATACAATAGATGTCCAGACTCATCAATAGACAATGAACCAGCCAAATAGAGAGACCACCAAAATATATATTTCCGTCCAAAACTATGGACACAATACAAAAGAAATAGATCCAAAGTCCCACCAATGATGTGGTCCTCTGATCTTACCACAAGGTCCTTCTCCTATCTGCTGGCTATCTCTAGACTCGAGCCCGCGTGCTCCACCTAGAGCTTCTGTATACTTTCTGTCCAGATCCCTTCCACCTTGCTGTCTTTGCACCAGCCTAGGTGGGCAGCTCTCCCAGCTCTCAGTCTGCAGCTCCTTGTCACCTTCTTCACCTCCTGATATATAGGCCCAAGAGAGGGTTCCTTGGCTGCTCCAATCTGCTGGTTCCTGCTGCTGCAAGTAATGATCAAATGAGGCAACAAGCCTCTCCTTTTATAGGGCCCCAGGGGCCTGTCAAAAAAAACCGACCAGCCAGCTTCATACTGGCCGACCAGGCTGCTGCTGGTCCAGCCCTTTAAGGGCTCTAAAACTGGGGCCCTATGGCCCAAACTTCTAGGGCCTTTGGCCCTCCACTCTAAGCAAGGGCCCAGCCTATATAAGGCATGCCACTGCCCAGTGGCAGTCCCATTTGCTGCTCCATCTGGCCACCTGTAGGCTCTGTTGCAGGCTGTCCATCTGCACACAGATGCCTTCCACATAGGCGCCTTTGTCTGTTGTTCACTCTGCTTCTGTTGCGCCAACCTATGTGCCATTATCAGGGTCTATTGCAGGCCCTTCGCCTGCCCACTACCCTCGCCATATGGCTCGCCATGCTGACGCCATCTGCAGGTCACAATCCTGTGAGGTGCTGCCCATGTGGCAGCCCCCTCTCTTCCTTCTCTCTTGGGCACATCTTGCCCTAGGTCTCCCTCCCCCATGCTCTCCTCATTTGGGGGCTTACAGTGATGGGATATCTCAAGGTGTATGCCCCAGGCACACCTTGGGTTCTATGTGTGTGTGTGCTAGAGGCACAGTTAGGTGCCCATAAGCACTATTAGGTGGTGGTAGATGCCACATAGATTGATTGAGAGATTCTAGGAGCTGATTGAGGAGATGATTGTGGAGATTGGTGGCTCATGTAGAGGTGCCTACATATGGACCTCAACCTTCTTCATTCCATAAGCAAGCATTCTCTTGTTTCGTGTTCAGCTTCATGCTTTCCTTTCACTTCTTCAACATGGTATCAGAGCACTATGATCCTCCTTGAGCCCATTTATGCCATGTCATCTTCTTCATCTTCACCATTTCTTCCCAAAATTTGTGAGAGCTTGTTCTCCCTCGTCGTTTCATCATTCTCCAAGCCCTTTGTGTTGTAGAACAATCTATGTAGGGCGCACCTTCAGCTCAAAGCTTGTCGCGAAATTGTGCCTCCATCGCCTGTGCCAACAAGAAAATAGTCCGCCAATATATCGTGTAATTTCGCCTCTGTGTTCACTCATTTCCAAATTCCTCTGAGCACGAGTTGGGCGACGCTACAAGAAAGCTACTGGTGAACTTTGAGCCCGTTTGGTCAAGTATTGAAGGAGAAACAGACAAAAAACCAGTCGACAATCAAGCTCCTGGCTATGGCGACGTGACGCGGCATTTCGACTTTCCTCTTCAGTGGCTCTTCTCTGGTATACCAGCTTTATTTCTCCTCTTTTCTTTGCCTTGAAGAGTGAGATACAAGCCCTCCAAGATCAGGCCTTTGTTTTGGACAGTTTTGACAGTGTTGTGAATTTGGTGCTACATTAGATGCTACTTTGGCATTTCTGATACTTTAAAGTGTTGAATAGCATCAGTACAATTGTGGCTATAACTTTTCTTTAGGTTGCTATACCTGGATTTTCTTGGAATACTTTCATTTAGCCACCTTTATGAAGCATGTAAGTTGAAGTATTATTTCCATTATGATTTTTATTATGGAATTTGGTTACAAGTCTTTGCTACACCAAATGCTTGGACTTTGAAGCTTTTCAACTTTTTCTAGCCTTGTAAGAGAGTAGACACTGCCCATTTTGGGTTAGACCCTCTCATGGCTACCTTCTTGAATATTGATAAGTTCAATGGTAAAGGATTTCACACATGGCAGATGAAAATTAAGTTTGCATTGATGAGGGAAAACCTCTGGGGGCTTGTCAAACCTGCTTCAACTTCTTCTTCAACAGCCTCTAATGCTGGAGAATCCTCAGTTCCTACACCCCCGGCACAAGATCCTGCTAGAGAGAAGAAAGCCTATGGCATTATTGTTCTTGCCTTAGGAGATGACTATATTCATCACATTTCTGATATGGAGTCTCCTTTTGAAGCTTGGCAAAAGCTTGATATTCTTTTTGGTGCTAGCTCTGATATCTCAAAATTGTCACTTAAGATTGCTTTCTTTGAATTGAAGATGGGCACTCCCTTGGCTGCCCATGTCAATCACATGCGGAGTCTCATGACTCAACTTGCTTCTATCAACTCTCCAATCACTACGGATGATGCAATGGCAGTATTGCTCAAAAGTATGCCTGAAGATTATGATCATGTTGTCACCACATTGAAAAATCTTCCTAATCCTACTCTTGAAGGTCTTATTACTGCCCTTTAAGAAGAAGAAAGGCACAAGGAACTCCGGAGAGGCAATGACACAGCCTATGCCATAAAAACTCAAATGGGCAAGTTTCCACCTTGCAAACATTGCGGGAAGACTAATCACCTCTCAAAAGATTGCTTCAAGATCAATCCTCGCAAATATTGTAGCAAAAACAATCACCATGAAAAGTTTTGTAAGGCCAAAAAGGAAGCAACTACAAAACCAGAAACTACCAATTTACTTTCAGTTGATGTGTCTTCACAAGATGAGGCCTCCTATGATGATTATGCTTTTTGAACCAGCTCCACATATGCTCCAGATCTCTCTTTTATGTTGAGTCAAGGTACTCTGCCTGGATAGTCCTCCAAAATGAATGGAATAAACTATTGTGTTCTTTGTAAACACCTCTGGTCACCATATGATGTAGGCCATGTGTATGTGTTTAGCTCCATGGTACCTCCTGCAGACATTGTGTACATGTACATGCCGGGGAGATAACCATTGGGGAGTCTTATGTATCCCTTTGTTTGACTTCATACCCTTGGGAACCCTTGCTAGCATAAGATCCTAGCCATAGATTTATCCTTGACCACCATGAGATGGCTTGAGACACTGTGGCTAGATGTATCCTTGACATAGCCTGAGGCATTCCCTTGAGGGGGGGTTTGATGGGATATCTCAAGGTGTATGCCCCAAGCACACCTTGGGTTCTATGTATGTGTGTGCTAGAGGCATAGTTAGGTGCCCATAAGCACTGTTAGGTGGTGGTAGATGCCACATAGACTGATTGACAGATTCTAGGAGTTGATTGAGGAGATGATTGTGGAGCTTGGTGGCTCATGTAGAGGTGCCTACATATGGACCTCAACCTTCTTCATTCTATAAGCAAGCATTCTCTTGTTTCGTGTTCAGCTTCATGCTTTCCTTTCACTTCTTCAACATACAGATGGGGAGGTGACCTTTCCAACACAACCAATCTGCAGACTGGCCCGATGACTCAGATGGGCCCCACAAGTGTTGCCTGATTGCCAAGTTACAGGTGCTTACTGCTGCGACCTGTTCTGGTCCTGTCTTGACATGCATCGACTGTCTGTACTGCCCCACCCTGATGCCTTTCTGCTGACCTGATGCTGTCTGCAGGCTGCAGCTGCCCTGGAGCCAAGCCTATAGATGGCTCCAGTCCCCCAGTAGCTGCTGCTGCCCAGCAGCAGTCGTGTACCTGCTCCAGCCTCCTGTCTTGCACCTGTACAGCCTCCATGCAGCCCTCCAACAGCAGCCTTTTCTTGATGTCCACATGGCAGCCTGCATGTTGCCCTCCCCTTTCCTTCTGCTGGTACACCTCCCTCATGGGCTCCTCATATGGGGGCTCACAGATGGAGAGGTGACCATGATAATCCCAATACCTGTTCTCACCGACCCACCCTGGGCCAGCACCCACACATCTATGCGAATGCTCCATCACTGAGAAGCACTCAGGAACAAGTTGGATACATCCTCGATCATTGGTCTTGAACCCACAGCTCCTGCTCCTCTAGGTCCAGGCCGGTGCAAGCAATCCATCCTGGAACATAGGTATAATCCAGGTAGCACCGAAGGTGTATGGCACCACTAGTCTTGATCGTGAACCCACCAGCATTCTCGAGCAATGCTGGCACATCATCTGGCCTATCCAGCTGTCAACCTCAGAATCTAAGGACAGCCTAGATCTGCCAAGCACCATATTCCCAAGGTCTGTTTCAGCGCGTCTCCACTTTGGCAACATGTGCAACCAAGTGCTCCACCTTAACATAAAACCCGTGTGGCTGAGCTGATTCAGCCACATAGATCCCCAAGGACAATATTTCCAGAATTTCTGGACCATAGGCTCCAGATGGATGAGTAATCCTCCAGTAACTATATACTCTTTAGATTTGTAGATCGCCTCATCTCCACCATGAAGGCTTCAACAGGTTCACCTTGTTGTACTTCCAGTATCTTGGAACTAAGCTTTGAAGAACCTTGTCAGCAAGTCATAGGCAGATGCCAGTGGCAAAGGATTGGGGGTTGTTCTAAGGCAGGAACACGGGGTAATAGCCTTTGAAACCAAGAAGTTTGATGCCAAAGAACTCAATTTGCATGTTTATGATGAGGAGATGCTCGCTATCTTGCATGCTTTTCAGAAATGGCACCACTATTTGTACGGAAGTAAAATTAAGGTGAAAACAGATCATAGGGCACTCAGATTCTTTCTCACCCAGCCAAATTTGTCATATAATCCTATGATTTTGACATTGAGTACAGAAAAGGGAAGGAAAATGTGGCTTGCAATTTGTATGCTATCTCTACCATATATCAAGAGTGGATTCATGGCATTCAGGAAGAGTATATGCAGAATTCTAAGGCAGCTCCCATATTTTCAGATTTGCAGAAGCCTTCTAGACAGGGTCATCCGGATTTCAAATTGCATAATGGGCTGTTGTGTACCAAGACAGGATTTATTTAGTGCCAGACTCAAAATACCGCTAGTTGGTTTTGCAAGAAATGCACTCCTCTCCCATGGTTGGACATATCACTAAAACATATGAAAGAATCAAGCAGAGCTTTACCTGGGAAGGCATGTGGTTAAATACGTAGCTGAATGCTTGCCTTGCCAACATAATAAAGTGGACAGCAAATTACCCGCAGGTCTCTTGCAGCCATTATCCATTCTAGAGGGCAAATGGACGCACATAGCAATGGATTTCATCACAGGATTGCCTTTTACAGAGAGGGGATGGGACAACGTCTTTGTTGTGGTGGATAGAATGACAAAACAGGCCCATTTCATACCCACTAAGAACCGGTATTCAGCATCATAGGCTGCTTGGCAATTCATTGAGCATGTCTTTAAGCATCATGGTTTCCCTCCGGAAATCGCTAGTGGCAGAGATGCAAAATTTATGGGTCACTTTTGGCAAGAGATATTTATAGCAGTGGGTACTTTAGTCACACCTAGCATTGCTTACCATCTTGAGACTGATGGACAGTCAGAAAGGGTGAACAAATGGGTGGAGGAATATTTGAGGCATTTTTGTCATGATACTTAGAAGTCTTGGGATAAATGGTTGTCATTTGCTGAATTTTGCCACAACAGTACCAAGCATCTCCATTGGCATGAGCCCGTTTGAGGCAATGTACGGATGCAAGGTGGGGATGCCTTTTTCAATTGCTGACATGGTTGTGAAAAATCAGCAAGCACGGAATGACTTGGAGAGGATGGATGCCCTTCTACAGTTGGAAAAAAAGAATATGTAGGATGCCCAAGCCAAATAGAAGAAATATGTGGATGAACGCAGGAGATATTTGTCTTTCAAAGAGGGAGATTCTGTGCATTTGCGTCTCCGTAAGAACCGTTATGCCTCACTGAAAGGTAATACCAACAAAAAGCTTGCTCTTGGGTATTACGGTCCTTACAGGATCATCCGCAAGGTTGGGGAGGTAGCATATCAGTTGGAGCTACCCAGTACCTCCAAGATCCATGACGTTTTCCATGTGTCTTTGCTGAAACCACATGTTGGACAGCATGTTCATGTTCTTCCAGAGTTGCCACCTATGGATGAAGAGAGCCACATCCTCTATGTTCCGGAGCGCGTCGTGGGTTTACTTCGAAACAAGGCCTACATAGAGTATCTTATCAAGTGGCGCGGGGACTCCTTGAGGATGAAAATTCATGGCAGCCTAAAAACATTGTCTAGGACCACCCCTATCTCCTGATTGATTAGTAGTTGCTGTTTGTTGCACTTTTGGACAGCCATGCTGTGAAATTTTGAGGGCAAAATTCTATGGGAAGGGATGACTGTAATGAAGGGGGAAAAGGGCCAAGTTAGAGGCCTTTTAGGTGGAAAATACGGAGGGACTATATAAGTCCCCATCCACCCCCTACTATGTACTTTGATGTGACATCTAATCCTATCTACTCTTCCACCTCCTTCCTCCTTCCTGCTCCCTTCTCTCTCTCACTCTCTCTCTCTTCCCTACACACATACTCTCTCTCTCTCTCTCTCTCTCTCTCTTTTTCTCTCTTCTACCTCATTCTCACTCCTGCCCCTCCTCTTCCCCCCTTTTCCCTCTCTCTCTCTCTCCCTTCTGCTTCTTATCCCCTCCAAATCTGTCCCTATCTCTTTTCTACATTTCTGCAGTCCTTCGCAAAATACCCTGGCTGGTTACAGAAGAAGCATTTCTTCTTTTTCTTGCTTCCACTAGATGAAGAGTCCTCCTCATTAGTTTTGCCATTTCTCTTGTTGTTGGGCTTGTGGTTGCCAGGGTACCCTTGCTCTTATCATGTGCAACATAGGCTTTGTCATTGGATCTGTCGAACTTCCTTTCTCTAGCTCCTTCCTGCAGAAGTAGAGGCACTAGCCTCGAATGGAACTGTGCTGACCATTGCCCTGCATCATGGTTTTTTACAAACCCTTTATAACTCTTGGGGAGCATGCCAAACTAAAGCCTGGCTATCCGAGCCGAATACGTTTGCTGACCAACCCTCACTACCTTTGATCCTCCACTGTGTCTCCCTTTTTCATATGTAGGAGGGTTCCGTGCCATTTCAGCCAGCTGAAAAATGGACGACGGAGTTTGCAGTCCTATTAATAATTATTGCCAAGGCATTTACATCACGCAATACCAAATCTCTGATTGCATTGTGATCTGCTAGTCTCTCTACTACCTTAGCAGCATTCTTGATGTCCTGAGGCCTTAGCCCCACTCTTGTTGTAATTTCCTAGATCTCTGTACCACAAGGTGGATCCGGATTTTCATCTTCTAGAGTGGATAGTTTGGATCATCGAGCTTATCCGACTCCCCAAATCTTGGGATGGCTAGTCTACTAGCCATGACAAGGGTGTGAAGGGCTTAGGAGGAGTACACACATCTGAAAATTGATCACCCTCCTTGCAAGTGTACCTGTCCTTCAGACGTAGGAGATGATTTCTACAAGCCTGAACTGAGATCTCCTTCAAAGGTTCTCACCTTTGAGCTTGCAGCAATTGTGAGTCTTCCTCAGGGCTCTGATACCATGTTAAAAAATAGGCGTGGAGGTTGCTTGCTACACCCGACACTCTTGTAAAACCACAAAGTGCTAACTCAAATCTCACTCTTCTTGATGTGTAAAGTGAATATAGAGAGATAGACACAGGCTGAGATCCTTGAACAGTTTAACAGTGGGGTAGAACAGTAGATCATGTATTAAAGATTGCTGCAACAAATGGACAAAACCTGATACGAAAGGGTATGCTCAGTATGCCACTATTTAGCAGATAAGGTACTGCCTAGATGTGGACCCCCGGCCACCCAAAAATGTCTTCTCTATCCTCTTGGCACCTTCAATCTCTGTGAGCCTGCATGCTCTCCTAGAGCTTCAGTGAGCTGCATAGTGATTGCCCCTCGGAAACTCGCTTGCTGCTCTTCCTGATGAAGATCTGTAAACCCTATGCAGTGTACTGCTCTTCACCTTGGCGATCTGCAGACTGGACTTCTATCACGACATGTTGCATTGCCAGGATTGTCTATATTGCCCCAACCTGATGCCTTTCTGTCGAGCTGATTCTGTCTGCAGGGTGTTGCTGCCCTGGAGCAAGCCCACCAACCCCCTAGTAGCTGCTGTTGCCGTGCAGCCGTCGTGTAACTGCTCCATGCACTATTAACAGCTTCTGTACAGCCCTCTAACAGTAGCCTAATTGCAACTGAATCTTGCATTCTCTCACATACACTCACAGACACAGCACATGAATTTGTGTGCCTTTCATTTTAGTACACACTTCCGCATGTACAATTAGATAACATGCTAGAGAGTGAGTGAGCTAGTTGCCTTGCTTGCTACATTAGCCAGTCCAAAGAAGAGCACCCATTGCATGCAAGGTAGTACTACACTAGCTCTTTACTAAGGCAAGGGTGGAGTATCTTGGTCACAATATGTAAGGTGCCAGTAGCATGTAGAGAGATTGGATTAGTATGTCCCCCCGTACATTGAAAAATGGAAATTCCCATTAATTAGTTGTTGGGAAGAGAAGAGGGGTGAAAAGAAAGAGGGAAAGGGCATGATTAAACTAAGGGATGAAGGGGGGAGGGAGGAGGGGACCAGTTAAGAAGGGGGCATTAAAGAAGAAGGCACGTGCTAAAGGGGGAGGAGGAAAAGGCACCATTTGAAGGGGGATTTAAAGAAGAAGGCACTTACTAAAGGGGGAGGGGGAAGAGGGACCATTTATAATATTTTAGTTAGCACTAGGTATGCTCTTCCACTCGATAGCTTAGTGGTAGGGCTCACATGTGGGAAAGACAACATTGTGGGTTATAACCTCTATGGTCCAAAACAAATAGGAATATAATAAAGTTGAGTGAGTATGTTTCCCCATACATTGATAAATGCATATGTATATATACATTTATCAATGTATATATTCATCTCTACGATTTTGTGCATTTTATTTAAAAAATTGCAAGCCTGGAGATAAGAAATACATGGGTAGGTATTCAAAGTGCAACAAGAGGACCATCAATACTTGGAAGAAACATTGCACTAGTAATGGAATGAGCTTCAAGGAGGAGAACTTTCAAATATCTAAATTTGTTTGATTGGACATTTTCTAGTCTTACAAAGGTATATTCTAAAATATAGGAGCCTCACTTGTTCATACTATGTAGAATGTGGTTGATGAGCCTATGACAACATAGGAATTCTAGAAGGATTCCTCTTGAGTCCACACTCCTCCACATGTCTTCCACACGCTTGGCATGTGGCCTCTTGGAGTTGTCGCAAGAAGTCGACACAAAGAAAGGGAGTAGCATCATGCCTTAGAGTCGGATGGGCCCAAGCAATGTGTAAAAAGAGGGAGTGATAGGAGGAATAGGGTTGGCCTTCCCTTCAAAAAACGTGTGCGAGGCCATAATTGGATGTACATCCTTGCCCATAGACTCATTCAAAAAGACAAGGACATAAATGGAGGCTTATGACTCTAAGGTACCAAGGGCTATCGTCTCCTTGAATTAAGGGTACTTGAAGAAGGAAAGGGGGTAAGGAAGGTTAAGACTAACCTCCACTAGCTAAGGTATGTCAGTGCTATTACGGAACACCGTGAGCTCTCCTCCAATTGGGGAGTCAGGTTGGATAGGATAAAGGCCCCATTAGGGTGTCTAAAGGGAGAGGACACCCTTTCATCACCACAGGCTACAGCCTCATCAGGAGCTACGTGCTCGAGGACAAGGTCCCCGAGGCTAAAAACAATAATTCTTCTCCTAAGGAGAAGCAACCCAAACCAAAAGTCTTGGAGGATGACAAAGAAGAAGAGGTTGATCTATGCCAAGTTCCCAAGACTTTAAATCCTACATGGTCCAAGATCACAAGATACTTCTCGAGCAAGCCAAGAAAACTGTTGAAGAGGGAAACCCATACGGTCATGATGGTCCAACTAAGGTTAAGAAAGTAGACCTTGCATCTAAGGATGAAGACCCTAGACCTTGCGTCTAAGGATGAAGACCCTAAACCGGTCTATATAGCCGATAACTTCACAATCAAGCAAGAAGAGGTCTTGATTGCCCTCCTCCGAGAATATGAGGATTGCTTTTCTTAGAAGTATAGATAAATGAAGGGTGTGGCTCCTGAGGTCATTCAACATACCATCCCAATGATGGATGATATTCGATCGATATGGAAAAGATCCTATCTCATGAATCCCAAGTACGCGACAATTGTGAGGGAAGAAATATAAAAACTCATCGACGCGGGATTCATCTACGAGATTGAACATACGGACTGGGTGTCTCCCATATTCATTTTGCTAAAAAAGAATGTCATAATTAGAGTATGTGTCAATCGAAAAAAGGTCAATGTTGCCATACATAAGGACTACTATATGCTACCCTTCACGGAGCATGTGTTAGAGAGGGTCACAGGAAAGGTAGCTTATAGCTTCCTGGATGATTCTCTGGGTACAACCAAGTATCCATAGCACTCACGGATTAGCATAAGATAGAATTCACCACGGAATGGGGAGTCCATGCTTCCAGAGTGATGCCCTTTGGTCTCACTAGTGCTCCTGCCACATTCCAAAGATTAATGATCATGGCCTTCAAGGAATATTTGAGGGATTTCCTAGAGGTATTCTTGGATGACCTATGTGTACATTCTACATGGGATGACCACCTCAAACAAATTAGTCTTTAAGAGGTGCCGCCTCAGAGCCTATAGGATTTTCCTCAATCCTCCTAAGAGCCAATTTTGCATTAAAAACGGGGTGATCTTAGGCCATGTTATAATAAAAAATGGGATTTACATGAATTACAACAAGATCAAGCTCATACCATCCCTATAAACACGAAGAGTGTGCAACGATATACCGGGCATATAGGCTATTATCAAAGGTTTATTTATGGCAATGCTAAGATTTCTTGCCCCTTATACAAGTTGTTGATCGTATTCAACTGGATGGAGGCCTGCCAAACCTCCTATGAGACTCTTAAACTCGTCTTAGATTTTTTTCCTATCTTACGAGCATCAGACTAGGATCTAATATTCCATGTGCATATTGATGCTTTGAAGTTCACAAGGGTATGTGTTGGTCCATCAGATGAATATAACTTGGATTACCTCATATATTTTGCAAGTCACCAACTAAATGATGTAGAAATGAACTATACCACCAAAAAAAGGGAGGGTCTCAAGATGGTCTACAATGTTAAGAAATTCCACCACTACTTGTTGTCAAACAAGTTTGCATTCTTTGTGGACCATGAGGTGCTTCTCTATCTAGTGAACAAGCCATGCATGACTGGACTCTTATCCTACTAGAATTTTATTTCATCGTGGCAGTCAGCAAGGGACGCACCCACTTTATGGTGGACCATATGTTTCGGATCCCCAATAGAGAGCATGCAGCTGGTGTTAATGATGATATCATGGATGCCCCACTATTCCTTGTAGACCTAATACCGTAATGGGCTCAAGAAATTGGTCATTTTTTGGCCAACATGTTTTCGCAGGATGGGACCCTTAACAAAGATAGGGCCAAAAAACTTATCTAGGACGTAACACCTTATCAGTTAATAGCTAGCCAATTATACAAAAGGGGTAAGGAAGGCATAATGCGTGCCACTTTGTCTGTAAAGATGGATTCATCAAGGTGTTGGAAGAGGCCCACTTGGGCATTGCAGGAGAACACTTTGCAGGAGCGCTCCCGGCCCGTAAGCTACTACGAGTTGGATTATGGTGGTCCACTGTCTTTGCAAATGCAGCCAAATTCGCCAAGTGGTGTGACCCCTGCCAAATAACTTCCATACCCCACAAGAAAGACTATATGCCCTTTATAGGAGTCCTTATAGACCAACCCTTTGAAAAATGGAGCATCGATTTCATAGAACCTATCAGTCCAGCAACGAAAGGGACACAAGCCTGATACATTATTGTGGCAATCAACTACTTCGCAGAGGCCAAGGCAACTAAGAGGGATGATGGTCGAGCAACGGCCAAATTTCTTTATGAGAATGTCATATCACGCATCGGCCTCCCACTAGAAATTATAAGTGATTGAGGGACTCACGTTATCAATGAAACGATTCACATCCTAATGAGGGAGAGTTCAGACCATAGAAAATCCACTCCGTACTACCCATAGCAAACAGCCAAGCCAAAAGCTCTAATTCGTGGGATATATCCGATGGGATATGAAGAGTCACTCATCAGGAGGTGCACGTTTTGGATTCTCACTTGTATAATTTGAAGATCTGGACTATTTTGAGATCGTCATTATCTCTTGTAATACAATGCGCATGTCTTTTTAGAATCCAGACTTTTGTGATGAATGAATTAATACTTTTGTGAACTATTCACGTACTTTGTCTTTCCGAAGCATTGATGATGCATTGTTGTATTGAGTGGTCTTAAATATAAATGAATATAGACTTCTTTCTGCATTAGTAACAGAAAGGATCGTATCAATAGTTTTGCATTTTCCATTCCAAAATCAATCCGAGCACATCCAACCCCTACATGATTTCCAAGCCTTAACAAAGAGACCCTTTCACGTTCTTTAGATGTACAGGGATGCTTAGGAGACTCCAGGACCAAATCTTTGCCTTGATCAAATTTATTAGAATGTTGCATCAAATGAGCATCCTTAGAATCGATCATCTCACCCCCATGAAGAGATTTCGACCACCCTTTCCCTCAAGATCCACCATCGGATCTTGCTTCTCACGAGCTACCTGGACTAGTTGCATGCAACATGCAGCATCTTATATGGGCTTTGTATGAAACAAGGGAGCCTACTAAGGCCGAGAATGAGAGTCACATCAAGCTAGTTTTGTGTTTTGTTCTTCTTAAGACATTCTCTAGTAGCAAAGGGGCCAAACTTTTTACAATGGAAATATGAGTCGAGAAAGGGAGCAAAACGCAATGGAAACAACTTGGAGGGCTTGTAGCTCACTCTTCAAAGCAAGGAAAAGAGGGCTTTCTGAAGCAAAAGAAAGCTCATATACCAGAGAGGGTCCAGCACAGAGGTTGGACAAAATGGTGCGCACTTTTGTCCGGGAGAGTTGCTACAGTATGAACCTGAGTTTTGATGATTTCTCCCTCGTTACTGAACCAAATGACCTGAAAAATGGCTCAAAATCTTCGTCTTGAGGTCGCCCATCTACTCCTAAGAGGGCTCAGGCAATGGCGGAGCAAGTAGGGAGTATTGAGCAACAGAAGAAATTCACTGTTTGGAGAATGGCAGCCACCACAGACGTTTTTTCTTCAATTGCTTGCAGGTGGAAGTTTACCCATACTAGAGGCGTTTCCAGCTCAGAGGTTTTGGGCAATGGTCGTTTGTAGGTGGAGAACCAAGCTCTCAAAGATTTTGGGAAGAAAGAGGAAAATGGACAAGAAGAAGATGAAGAAGAAGAAGATGATGTAGGAAAGGGGACAAAACTCACAAGCTGCATCGAAACATCGAGATCCAGAAACACAATCTAAACCAGATCAAGGATATCCTGGCTGTGATCCCATAGGATCTAGGCCTTTTCAAGGCCAAAATCTTTCCTCGCAAGGGAGAATGAGCATGATTTTTCCCAGAGCTGAGGTAGGTCTCTCAATACCCCCCTCTACCATGATAAACTTGGAAATTCAACCCACACTAGGCAATCGTGATAGATGAACTCATCAACACTAAAGAATGGATTCCACGGTAGCCCCAACATAACTTCACGTGAAAAGAAAAAGTACCTCCCCACTAACTCATTGTGATGAATAGCGTGAGACGCACACCAAAGAAACAAGGTGAATTTCATTCAAGTGGCCTGCCTGTTTGGGTTTGTGTTTGGAGTTTGCTATGTGTTGATGATAGCGTACGTGGAGTCGCCGAACTAGTACACGTAGTTTGTGTTGGCCATTGGATTTGCCATTGACTTGTTAGCCCAAATGTGGTCGATACATGTTCTGTTTATTGTCGTTGCATCTTGAATTAGTTGTATCATCCCTTGTCCTTCGAGGAAGTCTTGTAGTTTTTTTTGCTACTCTTGAATATTCAAGAAATTAAAAGGTTTATATACATGGGACATGATGGAAGCCTCTTTTGTACTATAAAAAATAGCAATAGCTATGCTTGCAATTTTACATTATCATAAGTTTACAAGAAATATTGCTCTGGATGAGTCTTTGTACAAAGGATCTGCCGTGGCCTTTTCAATAATTTATTTATGCCTTTACAGTGAGTTAAGTACAAATGGGCGATCCAATAATGAAAGGATCTACCGTGGCCTTTTCCATAGGGACGCAATACTATCCATTGCGGGGTTGGAGCCTATGAACAAACACTACATCAATCCATTATTTCCCCGACACGAGATCTATATGGCCAAATTTCTTCTGTTAAATCTTCCTGGTATCACTCCGCCTGATCTTGCCGTTCTTGTTTTTGCAACCTCAAAGGAAATTGAAGGAGGCGAGGAGACTAATAGAGATGGGGATGGAGGCGGCACAGGTGGAGGAGGTGGGGATGTCCTCGCGTTGTTTGTGCAACAACGAGGAAAGATCTCCTAGCACAGCAGCTTTTTTTCCTTATTTCAATCAAATAGGGCTGGATGCCTGCATATTAGGATTTAGAGCTTCTATCGGAGTCATGTTGTGGAGAAAGCGTCGTACCTTTATAGTCTGAAATAGCTTCATTGTGCAAGTATTCAAACTCCTCAGCAACAGACTCGAAAAATTCTATTTGCAACAACAACCACTCGAGCGTAAGCACTAAAGCGAAGAAAAGAAATGAAAGGAAGTCATTGGTATGGTTCACCTTCTTTGAAAGAGGAACTCTCCACATTTTGATGCACCCATCACAAGCAATTCGCAAATCACAAAAGCAAAGAGAGCACATTCGGACTAACAATCACATGCTCTCTTATATAGTCTCTCTCCCGTACACCTTTCCATATCGATGGGTGACAGCAAGCGTGACACCGCAGCAAGAAACCCATATCTTGCTACACCACAACCTCAAGAAGCCCATCCCTCAGGACGACGCGGATACCTTCACAGTATGGCCAGTATGGTGCACACGTACTTTGCTGCAAACCTCCAATCAAGAAAGGTAGATGAACTGCCAGTTCCCACAAACTACCACGTCGCATGAACTCCCACTTCCCACCAATCACCAATAAGTCTACAAAATATACTCGAGAATTTATTTTTCATTTTCCAAAGGGAGACGTCTTCACTATAGCTTACCCATAGAGGGAAGGACAAAAATCTCCTACTAATAACCTAGCCACAAAGCTTGTAGAAGGAATATAACATTCATAAGCAAGCCATCGAGGGCACTCTTCCTGTGAAGAAAAGGTGAACGCCTACTTTCGCTAACTTCTCTTAACAACATCCAAAGGCATTTTGCATACCACTGTATGCTTCTTTCCAAACTCTAGCAGACCCGGCTTCTTCAATCACGCCATGCAACCTCATGCTCCATTGTCTGTAAGCGGGGAAAACCCTCCAAGAAGCTTTCCCAACGACAGCATCAGCATCAGAGGGGCTCTGGTTAGCCTTCGTTCCTCTCCTCACTCATGATCGTTTTCCTCACATCACAAAAATCTGAATAAAAGTCGAAGTAGATGAACAACTACGACGCTTGGCAGTCTTCCCAATTACCTCATATTTCGGCATTACTACTCTACGTGGCTTGCCTGAAGAGCTCCCTCCCTCACAACGGCCCTCGCAGTACTACATGGTCTTAATCTAGACGATACCTCTAAAAGACTTTCGAGGTCTTAAGAATTCTAGGAAGAAAAGACTTACAGAAAAGTGTCGTGACCCTGTAGGACGCTATGTATTGGTTTAATGTAAGCTCTTGTCTACGATGCGGTTTCTTGAGCACAATTTCATCTTCCCACAGCCGTGATATTTCAGAAGTTATGCGCTCTCCCGGAGGTTCAAAGTAATTGGTGGCTACGGATAATCAATTCAATGTGTTCTTCGGAAATATTCTAATGAAATCGCAGTGCATTGATTGGGTCTTTGAAATTTCATTGGTCTGCATTGCAGCATCTAAATTGCTTTGGCGTGATCATCTCTGGCTTGCAAGAAGTCTAGACGTTAGAGCTATTCACTCGGATGTAACCAAAGAAATTGAAGCCAAGCCAAAATGCTTCTATACCGACTGGGCAACAAAATATTCTTTACGTTTCATCGGTTTAATCTGGAAGCAACAGCAAAAGTTATGCGTAGAAGACAACGTTGGCAGGGCTGTCAATGTCTAAAAATGCAATTTTAGCATTACATGGATTGGCTGGTCCCAAATCATCTCAAGACATTAAAATACTGATTAATCTTTCCCTATCTTTGATCATTTTTGGCTAAATTCCATCATGTTTTACAACAAAGTCTATGGCCAGCAAAATTAAATTTCCACATTGCTTACAATGTCTCTCAATTAACGCTACAGTTCCAAGTACTTCCGTCTGTTGTGACCAATTGGGAATGTGTATTTGGAATTACTTTCCAAACGCGATCCATTCTTATCAGATAGTCGAGCAGTTAAAAAAATTTGGAGGTCTATTTGGATCCAAGGTCGCGGACATGTATGCTTACTATTATTATTGCAAAGCGTACCCTGAAAACATGAGAATTCACTCGATAAGTCTACAACTGGGCTCAGCTTCAAATTTTTCTGTTACCAGATTTGTACAGTTGTTCAAAACAGGAAAACGCGAAAGGACATGGGAGCTCGTATGAACACGAAGCTCTAAAACCTCATTACCAGTGCAGGAGAGTGCAAAGACAAGGAAAGGCAGACTTTACTGCTTAAAATGGTCAGGACCAAGGAATTAGAAAGACTCTGACCAAGCGTTGGTTATAATCTTTCATTCGGCGCATTTACGCAGAGTCGAAGCCAAAGCGTCCAATTTTTTTAACATACGCGCTTTGCCGCACGCTTTTACGAAACGAACTTTGCCTCGCGAAGGTATCTGCGTCTTAGAAACTACAGCTTTGGTAATCAGGGTAGATCTTTCGCACCCACGTCGTGAGAGAAGTCGAAATTACAGAATCGGATCGCCCAATATACAAGGACCGCTATTGTGCAACTGCCAACAGTTTGATTCAATTGATAAACACGGTCGGATCACAGCAACATTCGTCCAGAAGGCAGCAGCAGCAAAGGGCAGCCAAACTGCAACAAATCCGAAAATCAGTACTACGTAACAATCGACGAAACAAGAGACTGTAGAGAGATCGACGGGATGTACCAGCCTTCAAGAAAACCAGTATTACTGGTTTGGGAGCCTTGATAGTACCGAGGAGGTGGTACAACAGGAGGGGGTTGTTGATAATAACCTGCACAAGCTTCTGTTAGCTAAGAGCAATAAGGAGGGTCAAGGTTTTGCAGGAAACTAGATAAAGAAAGAGAGGAATTTGAGAACCTTGAGGAGGGTAACCGTATGACTGTTGGGAAGGGTAGCCTTGGGCAGGGTAGGGGTAAGCGTATTTGGGGCCATCAGCCATGGTGACAAGTTATAACGAGCACAAAACTGATGAAGAGACACAGTAAGATGAGATGATCAGACGAAGAACAATTTTTTGGGTCGAGTCGAGGCACTATCAATTGGTGTAGAAGATTGAGGTAGCTCGTGTGACAAATATAGGCAAACTACTCACCATCCCATCATACTCTCCTTCCCACTCACGATATCCCAATATCTACCACTTTCTGGATGCCTCTCCCTTGTTTAAAGTTGTCTTCTATACACATACATGTGTACACACACACACACACACACACACACACGAAAAGGTGGAATCTTTTGAAATGGAAACCAAAGACTATTGAGCAATATATCCTACCTACTAGAATCACATTTTGACAAAGGAGACAAGTGACAACTCAGGACTTTAGACACCCAAACAAAATTATATTTCTACAGAAAGAAGGATTGAGTGAGGTATAATGTGTTGTTGCTTGTCCATGGACCTACGTAAACATATAAGTGTACATATGCCATTTGTTGGCACAAGAAAACTCCCATATACAAGCATGGAACCAAATTATTGGGAACTCCAGGTTTAGCAATCCATTTGAGTACACAAAGTGTTATGAGGGCCCCTTCATTTATTCATCCTCCCTTATAATTGAATATAAACGATAAGAATCAAAGAAATGTTGTCCATTAAAGTGTCCATTTGTTACCATAGTGAGAGTATAAATGAATATAAGATTGCAAAATGAAATATTACCATGCATAATGGAGATGCAAGTACATAATGTAAAATTTCCCTTTGTGTACTTCCCTATTGGTAGGTCTATTTGCAAAGTACTATTGCCACATTAAAAGCCTTATACACAAACATGCAAAAAATATATGGGAAGCTAAACCACTGTCCTCGCTGAAGGTACAACCAACTGAAAGGTCTTGCAAAATAATTAATATTCTTAGTTTTCTATCCATTACAGTTACATAGGGCCCTTAAACTCTTTCAGATTTAGAGATATTTGAAACCTATTTGAAAGTAAAGGGATTGAAGGGATGGGGAGCAAAGTATACAATGTTGTTAGCTTAAATTTATTATTGTAACATTACTATTTAATCGACATGTCAAATCCCTTATTCAAAATTCACTTGAATATAAGGGAAATCAAACAAGGACAAAAAAGGTTAGAAATATCTTTATCAAGGTAGAGGTTCTAGATAGGGGCACAAAAGGTAGTGGATATTATTTCTATGTGCATGTATTGGTTAGTGGACGCATTCCAAAAGTTGTGATGCTCACTTGTGCATTGTGGGTAAGAAAACTTTCATACTTAAACATGGTGCAAAAGTCTAAAGGAATATATAGAAACATGAGACAAAAGTGAAAGTGAATGATTCATTTGAATGGAGAGGTTGACAACAATAAAAGGTTCTCTTGCATGTTAGTTGTAGGGTTCAATAGATTGAGGTTATGAGAGGAATAAAGAGTTTTTTTGTTTTTTGTAGTTAGGACCTAACATTATACATATACATTTACACTATTCACTTAAGCCCGCCGGATCTAGTGATAGCTAGCTATGTTTATGCATTATGAGTTTTCTTTGCAGTAACCTACTTGGTGAGGATTAAGTTACCTCTAGAGAAGAAAAAGAGAGAAGACATCATTTAGAAAGAGTTGAGGTAGGAGGATGCCATATATCTTGTACTCGTAAAAGTCATACCCAAGTGAGTAAAGTCACGACTCACCAAATTTGGCTTACAACTAGATGAAGTAGTTGTTGACATTTCAGTTCCAAACCCATAAGCAAAAGTAGTTGTTATAGCTACTAAGATCCCTTAACTTGTATGGCCACCTTTTCGACCAATCATGGCTAATAATCACTCTAATGTTCATTATAGTAATTTATTATGGGCATAGGGATGACCATGATGTGATGTCCATCAATAGGTTTAATTTAGTGGCTTTGGCCAATAATGAGGGTATAGATGCTGAGAAGCTTAGGATTATCCCATCTACTTTGGATGGTTTTGCTTGTGTGATTAGTATGCCTAGCTTGCAGCACGTCACTTTGCCACCTTGGATGCTCTAAGAATAGATATTTTAGAATCTTTTTGACCACTTGTAAATGTTGACTGAGTCAAGGAAGAGTTATTCGGCCTTACCAAGATGCGTTATGAATTTATATAGATCTATGCTGATAATATGTAGAAGCTGACACATTAGCTCAGGATGAGCAAGTGAATTGGTTTGAAAGGTCTACCAATGGATGTGGATTTCCACGTAAGAATTCCATAAACATCCACCTTATGTGCTCCTATACTAATATCAAGTAATTGGGAGATAGCTAAAATGGGACTCCAGTATAGTACTACCAATATGCCTCACATGGTAATGACCCAAAATCCTAGGTGGACTCCTTGGTTACCTATGGGCGAGGGTATCTACATCCATGGCCAAAGATCTTTATGGAATAGTATGAGCTATCCAAAATCCTAATATGTGGTTATACATGATAGGGCTATATTGCCTCCTATGGCAAAAGTGTCTCCATTAGCTCCCATTCATGGGAAGCAACGTAAATCCAATAGTACTGATTGAGTACAAGGCCTTACGTATCCAATTGAGTAAGTAAAGTCCTTATGTATCTCCATTTTCAATGATTTGTGGATGTTATAATAACAAGTCCTATGTGACACCAAAATACTTTAACTTATGCTCAAAAATATTTGACAACATCGCCAATGGGTAAACCTCCTATGTGAGCCTTGACTCTTGTTAACTAGGCTATGGAGGGTAATGTAGTTCCCAATTCTCTACCATCTAATGACACAAAAGAGGAGTTGCTTTGCTAGTACGATTAGGTATGAATGACATGCAAAGGCCATCATGGTCATTCTAAGGGCACGCTTGATGCTATGATGACATGCAACTGAATTCAATAAAGAGGAAAGATCATCATAATTCTTTTAAGGTAGAGCACAGTAATTTTTGATATACTTAATGAAAGATTATGGGTATTACCAGAATGGATAGTCAAGTAAGGAAATTAGAGGATATGTATCATTTTTTATATCAAAAAAAATTGTTGAAGGATTAAAGCCAGTGTTACATTCCTCAAAAACCTACCTAATATATGGCTAGGCCTTTCAAACTTTGCATATACAAGTGATGGCTAATGACTATCCTGATAATGAGTATCATGTACTTATATTGTTAATCCATCAACTAATTAGGTGTGAGATTGCAACAACCTATAGGTCCATGTAAGCCTATTATTTGTTATTTTTGTCAAGGATCCACATCATATGCTTTAAACTTGTCCTAATGCCAAAAGGCTAGTAGAATATATTTCACTATGTGAAGATTGCCATGGTCAATGGCATGTCACAAAAGATTGTCTCTAGAGGATGATGCAAAAATCAAGAGTACAAGAGACCTCCAATTCTAAACAAGTCCATGTGATTGAAATAAGATGGCCCAGCATTATGGATGCAGATTTCCCCTTAGTAGGAGTGGTTTCTTGCTTAGAAACAAGGTGTCAATATAGGCAAAACCTAAAGAGGAGGCTAAACTTTTGAGAAAATTTCCCTACTCAAAGAATCAAATGATGGCAACGTATTAAAACGGTTCTTCAATATGCATATGACATCTGTTCCACCACCTATTTGCAAAAGAGGGTTCACGTTCAAGAGGTTAGAGAAAACTCCAAGGACCCTCAAGTGTAAGATATGGAGAAGAATGTAGTAAAAGATAAAGACAAACCCAAGCTGGCTAAGATGCTTTTACCCTCATCAAAAATTATAAATGGTATTGTGCTAAAAAAATAAGAATCTGAAGCCTTATGATATTTTGGATGATCTAGAGAAGATGAAGTCAAATATCAATTGGCTGTAATTGTTAACCCTTCCTCTTGAATGTCAACAAGTGTTAGCTTCAAGAAAATGGAAATTGTTAAGCCTTCCTCTTGAATGTCAACAAGTTCTAGCTTCATCCTTGGTTAAGAAAATGGTAATTGAGCCTCAGGTACTGTGACTATATTGCATCATGCATTTGATATAGGGGCTCCTATAACAGAGGCAAAATTTGAAGAATATCCTATCAAAAGAGTACTCCTTGGTGGAGGCTCTAGGGTCAATATTATGACCTATTAAACTATGTAGATGCCTAATAGGATTAGAACCTACTCTCTATCATACATTTGGTAGACCAATAGGTGTTGTTTGAGTATTGAGAACTATTATAGTAGGCTTGTTCTTTTTGATTGATTATGTGGTCCCATGCATGTTAGTAGTGGTAAGTGTTTACCCTCTCTTAATGGGCAAGCCATGTTGGAAACATACTTGCAATATTGGCATGTCAGAATTTAGTGACCATGACTTTAATATGAAATTTGAAGGTGAATAGAGATGTGGTATATTCTTTGAAAAGTCCCTAGTGCTACACATTCTGGTACTAGCTTGATAACAAAGACCTCACAACTCAAATCTTAGATACACAAGGGTTGAAATGGCTTGTATATTACCATGTGTCCCATGACAATGCCAACGTTTGGGCCCATCAACGTCTTAGAGAATTATCCTAAAATTAAAATGCCTGAAAAGATTTGTGAAACCAAATTTTTCATGGATGCAAGCAAGTCTATACTACCCAAAAATATTAGAGAGCTCTATACTACCCAAAAATATTAGAGAGCTCAAGGTTTTTGTAGTAGATTAAATACCTATTAAAGGGGACAAAGGGGTTAGCATGGTAGAATTAGAGCCCACTAAACTAGTTGAAGAGGATCCGAACCCTATAGTTTTAGTGGGGTTTTCCAAGTATGATCATGAGGGTCAATGAATCTCTTAGGGAGTATATCTACATGGTTAAATCATTCCTAAATAGGAGATCTAGTTTACCCTTGCAACAATATTAAGTGCAATGGTTTTCAAGTGGGTTACCTATGGAGCCAAGGTGCTATGTACACCTACAAAAACACTCCACTTTAGGTGCCACTATGCCCGATTTCGAAGGCGTACTAAAATTTGGCCACAACAAACTAATAATTTCAAATGGATAATAATGTTGAAACTATGTGAAACAATATTATGACTAAAAGATAGAACCAAGAGATAGAACTAAGAGATAGAACTAAGAGATAGAACCAAGAGATAGAACCAATTGTGGGACAATTACGACTAAGAGATAGAATCAATTGGGTTTCCAAAGACAAAAGTTGAACTCTTAGAGGAGAGAAAGGAGGTAGAATAAAGAGCCAAGTATTATCCTCCTTTCTTCTTACAAAACACAATACATGTTAAGGCATTAATACCTTGTGGAGCTAGCGCAGATCCCAAGGGGCACAAGTGGCTGCAACCCTTCAGTCCAGCAATTGCAACCGCATACATTGTATATCCATAGGACCAAGTGTCTCTTGATCATTATGCATTTCACGGATTCAGATACACTATGTCTTCATTCTTTTCCGCATACTTTGTGTCGTGTGTGTGTGTGTGAGTATGCACATTATCTAATTTCCGTAGTGCCTTCGGCTTAGGGACAAATTGGCGATCACGATTAACTCAAAATTTTTTTTACATGTGGGGTGTGCATCAAGCCTTATGGTGCACCATTCGTGTCAACATTGCTAGGAGGGACAACATGTGACACGCCCACGATCGAGGAACGTTGGGCGAAAAGTTCATCGGAAGAAAGCAGTGGATGAATCGGAAGCGGAGGAGCTTAAGAAGCCTAAAAAAACCTCGAAAGGAGGGAAGGGGAACTCCGCAGCATCTGCAAGTCACTCAGCGGGGCATCCAAATGCGGATCTTTGGTGTGTACACTGTAGGAATACGCGGCATTTTGTAATGGTGTGCGCGATGAATCAGCAGTGGTGTGCAATTTGCTAGACTAATACACACACAACGAAGGATTGCAGCTATAGCGTTGGAGGAGGGCGTGGTTGTGGACGAGGTGGTCCACAAGCGAAGACGTGCTTCTTCTGTCCAGATCATTGGAGGAATGAGTGCCCTAACGCTCAAGAATGGGATCGCCAGAAGCAGGAACGTCAGAAGATGGCGGGGAAGATGCCCAACACATTTATGGTACAAATTGTGGGAGGACCACCCAACATTTGAACCAGAGGTGAATGTGGTAACTCGATTAGTCAGAATGGTGCGAAACAAAGTCAGGGAGAAACCCGTGGTACTTCAGTGGCATGTACAAGAGGCGGTGCGTCAGCGGGTGCTCAAGTGGGTCCAAGAGAAGCCACCCCAACGGAAGATAAGCCGACAGCTACTTCGAGAGAAGGGAAAGTTCGCAAAGTCTAATTTGAAGAGGTGCCACATCCGGTGGTCATGTAGGAATCAAGCCACTCTGAAGGTCAAACCAAGAGTTCCAAGGCAATTTTGGAACCAAGCTCCAAAGGAACCACAAGGGTAAACATGCAACAAGAAGAACGGCGGGTTCTAGCCCAAATGAACAAAGATGGGGTGGAAGACCTTCTGGAGGCACCCATTCATATCTCGTTGGGATGATTGTTGTAGCTGGTGGTGGACTCTGGAGTTAACATCATCACCCTACAGACATGCAAAGAATTGGGCTGGAATGACTGGGAGCCAACACCATTTTTTGTCCGAATGGCTGATCAGCGAAGAGTATAGTTTCCTTTTGGGATGACCCTGGTTACGGCAGGCAAAGGTGAAGCAGAATTGGGCCCTCAATACACTGTTGGTGCGATGGGGTAGACATAAGGTCCGCATGCCAATGGGAGTGGTCAACGCGCTTGAGGGGGCAATGTGACCAATCATGGCCAAGACAATGAATATGGCGGATGGCCTCAAGGCCGATGAAGAATGGGAGTTTCTACGCAACAACATAGACTTGGTGCCATTGTTTACAGTCGATATCATGGAAATTTTAGCACAATATTGTTGTCCAAAACGAGGGATCGGTATGGTATCACTGCAATCGCAACTACAACCTATGGAGGACCTATTGTCTACGGATCTGGATATGAAATCTGTCTTGGAACAGGAGAGTGAATTTGAGGAGCGAATGATGTAGCTAGCACACATGCAAAAAGACACCCTGGAGACGGTGTTCCTAGGCGCCCATGGGAGCTGACAACCTTCAACCGGGACCGCATGCCGATGCAACCACTGCTTCCTTTGGGCCCTTTCCAGAAATGGGGTTTGGACTTCATGGACCCTTTCAAGCCTGCAACTACACGAACTCAGAATTGCTATGTGCTAACAGCCACAAATTATTGCACCAAGTGGGTGGAAGCCTGGCCACTAGGGACAACACCACACACAATGTTTATACAAGGATGTGTTATGTCAATTCGGCTGTCCAATTGAGCTGGTGAGTGACAGAGGGAAGCATTTTGTGGCACAAGTGGTGAAGAAAATGATGACTTTCTACATGGTCATTCATAAACTTATCATCGTCTTATTATCCTCAAGCGAATGGTCACGCGGAGTCTTCCAATAAGCAGTTCAAGTGGATTACCACATTACTTGGTGAATAGTCATCGCACAGATTGGGATGAGAAGCTCCTTTCCAAAGTCTCC